>NW_028168172.1:0-282358 GCF_964237585.1 Gallinula chloropus | reverse complement strand
CAACCCATAGTGTGACGTCACAATGCATTCTGTGACGTCACAATGCATTCTGTGACGTCACAATCCAAAGTGTGACGTCACAATGCATTCTGTGACGTCACAATCCATTCTGACGCACCACAATGCATTCTGTGACGTCACAATCCATTCTATGACGTCACAATCCAAAGTGTGACGTCACAATCCCCTCGCATCACAATCCATTCTGTGATGTCAAAATGCATTCTGTGACGTCACAATCCCTTCTGTGACGTCACAATGCATTCTGTGACGTCACAATCCAGTCTAACACCCCACAATCCATTCTGTGACGTCACAATGCATTCTGTGAGGTCACAATCCAAAGTGTGACGTCACAATCCCCTCGCGTCACAATCCATTCTGTGACGTCACAATGCATTCTGTGAGGTCACAATCCAAAGTGTGACGTCACAACCCCCTCGCGTCACAATCCATTCGATGATGTCACAATCCCTTCTGTGACGTCACAATACATTCTGTGACGTCACAATCCAGTCTGACACCCCACAATACATTCTGTGACGTCACAATGCGTTCTGTGACGTCACAATCCAAAGCGTGACGTCAGAATCCATTCTGACACCCCACAATACATTCTGTGAAGTCACAATGCATTCTGTGACGTCACAATCCAAAGTGTGACGTCACAATCCATTCTGACACCCCACAATCCATTCTGTGACGTCACAATGCATTCTGTGAGGTCACAATCCAAAGTGTGACGTCACAATCCATTCTGACACCCCACAATCCATTCTGTGACGTCACAATGCATTCTGTGACGTCACAATCCATTCTGACACCCCACAATGCATTCTGTGACGTCACAATGCATTCTGTGACGTCACAATCCAAAGTGTGACGTCACAATATATTCTGTGACGTCACAATCCATTCTGACACCCCACAATGCGTTCTGTGACGTCACAATGCATTCTGTGACGTCACAATCCAAAGTGTGACGTCACAATATATTCTGTGACGTCACAATCCATTCTGACACACCACAATGCATTCTGTGACGTCACAATGCATTCTGTGACGTCACAATCCAAAGTGTGACGTCACAATCCATTCTGACACCCCACAATCCATTCTGTGACGTCACAATACATTCTGTGACGTCACAATCCAAAGTGTGACGTCACAATCCATTCTTACACCCCAATCCATTCTGTGACGTCACAATCAATTCTGTGACGTCACATTCCATGCTGTGACGTCACAATCCAAAGTGTGACGTCACAATCCACTCGCGTCACAATCCATTCTGTGATGTCACAATACATTCTGAGACGTCACAATGCATTCTGTGACGTCACAATCCAGTCTGACACCCCACAATCCATTCTGTGACGTCACAATGCAATCTGTGACGTCACAATCCATTATGTGACGTCACAATCCATAGTGTGACGTCACAATGCATTCTGTGACGTCACAATGCATTCTGTGACGTCACAATACAAAGTGTGACGTCACAATCCCTTCTGTGACGTCATTATCCATTCTGACGCACCACAATGCATTCTGTGACGTCACAATGCATTCTGTGACGTCACAATCCAAAGCGTGACGTCACAATCCCCTCGCATCACAATCCATTCTGTGACGTCACAATGCATTCTGTGACGTCACAATCCAAAGTGTGACGTCACAATCCATTCTTACACCCCCAATGCATTCTGTGACGTCACAATCAATTCTGTGACGTCGCATTCCATGCTGTGACGTCACAATCCAAAGTGTGACGTCACAATCCACTCGCGTCACAATCCATTCTGTGATGTCATAATCCCTTCTGTGACGTCACAATCCATTCTATGACGTCACAATGCATTCTGTGACATCACAATCCAGTCTGACACCCCACAATCCATTCTGTGACGTCACAATGCATTCTGTGAGGTCACAATCCAAAGTGTGATGTCACAATCCCCTCGCGTCACAATCCATTCTGTGACGTCACAATGCATTCTGTGAGGTCACAATCCAAAGTGTGACGTCACAATCCGCTCGCGTCACAATCCATTCTGTGACGTCACAATGCATTATGTGACGTCACAATACATTCTGTGACGTCACAATCCAGTCTGACACCCCACAATACATTCTGTGACGTCACAATGCGTTCTGTGACGTCACAATCCAAAGTGTGACGTCACAATCCCAAGTGTGACAGTCAGAATCCATTCTGAAACCCCACAATACATTCTGTGAAGTCACAATGCATTCTGTGACGTCACAATCCAAAGTGTGACGTCACAATCCATTCTGACACCCCACAATCCATTCAGTGAGGTCACAATACATTCTGTGACGTCACAATCCAAAGTGTGACGTCACAATCCATTCTTACACCCCCAATCCATTCTGTGACGTCACAATCAATTCTGTGACGTCACATTCCATGCTGTGACGTCACAATCCAAAGTGTGACGTCACAATCCACTCGCGTCACAATCCATTCTGTGATGTCATAATCCCTTCTCTGACGTCACAATCCATTCTATGACGTCACAATGCATTCTGTGACGTCACAATCCAGTCTGACACCCCACAATCCATTCTGTGACGTCACAATGCATTCTGTGAGGTCACAATCCAAAGTGTGACGTCACAATCCCCTCGCGTCACAATCCATTCTGTGACGTCACAATGCATTCTGTGAGGTCACAATCCAAAGTGTGACGTCACAACCCCCTCGCGTCACAATCCATTCGATGATGTCACAATCCCTTCTTTGACGTCACAATACATTCTGTGACGTCACAATCCAGTCTGACACCCCACAATACATTCTGTGACGTCACAATGCGTTCTGTGACGTCACAATCCAAAGCGTGACGTCAGAATCCATTCTGACACCCCACAATACATTCTGTGAAGTCACAATGCATTCTGTGACGTCACAATCCAAAGTGTGACGTCACAATCCATTCTGACACCCCACAATCCATTCTGTGACGTCACAATGCATTCTGTGAGGTCACAATCCAAAGTGTGACGTAACAATCCATTCTGACACCCCACAATCCATTCTGTGACGTCACAATGCGTTCTGTGACGTCACAATCCAGTCTGACACCCCACAATCCATTCTGTGACGTCACAATGCATTCTGTGAGGTCACAATCCAAAGTGTGATGTCACAATCCCCTCGCGTCACAATCCATTCTGTGACGTCACAATGCATTCTGTGAGGTCACAATCCAAAGTGTGACGTCACAATCCGCTCGCGTCACAATCCATTCTGTGACGTCACAATGCATTATGTGACGTCACAATACATTCTGTGACGTCACAATCCAGTCTGACACCCCACAATACATTCTGTGACGTCACAATGCGTTCTGTGACGTCACAATCCAAAGTGTGACGTCACAATCCCAAGTGTGACAGTCAGAATCCATTCTGAAACCCCACAATACATTCTGTGAAGTCACAATGCATTCTGTGACGTCACAATCCAAAGTGTGACGTCACAATCCATTCTGACACCCCACAATCCATTCAGTGAGGTCACAATACATTCTGTGACGTCACAATCCAAAGTGTGACGTCACAATCCATTCTTACACCCCCAATCCATTCTGTGACGTCACAATCAATTCTGTGACGTCACATTCCATGCTGTGACGTCACAATCCAAAGTGTGACGTCACAATCCACTCGCGTCACAATCCATTCTGTGATGTCATAATCCCTTCTCTGACGTCACAATCCATTCTATGACGTCACAATGCATTCTGTGACGTCACAATCCAGTCTGACACCCCACAATCCATTCTGTGACGTCACAATGCATTCTGTGAGGTCACAATCCAAAGTGTGACGTCACAATCCCCTCGCGTCACAATCCATTCTGTGACGTCACAATGCATTCTGTGAGGTCACAATCCAAAGTGTGACGTCACAACCCCCTCGCGTCACAATCCATTCGATGATGTCACAATCCCTTCTGTGACGTCACAATACATTCTGTGACGTCACAATCCAGTCTGACACCCCACAATACATTCTGTGACGTCACAATGCGTTCTGTGACGTCACAATCCAAAGCGTGACGTCAGAATCCATTCTGACACCCCACAATACATTCTGTGAAGTCACAATGCATTCTGTGACGTCACAATCCAAAGTGTGACGTCACAATCCATTCTGACACCCCACAATCCATTCTGTGACGTCACAATGCATTCTGTGACGTCACAATCCAGCCTGACACCCCACAATCCATTCTGTGACGTCACAATGCATTCTGTGACGTCACAATCCAAAGTGTGACGTCACAATCCCCTCGCGTCACAATCCATTCTGTGACGTCACAATGCATTCTGTGAGGTCACAATCCAAAGTGTGACGTCACAATCCATTCTGTGACGTCACAATGCATTCTGTGACGTCACAATCCAAAGTGTGACGTCACAATATATTCTGTGACGTCACAATGCATTCGGTGACATCACAATGGATTCTGTGACGTCACAATCCAGTCTCACACCCCACAATCCATTCTGCGACGTCACAATGCATTCTGTGATGTCACAATGCAAAGTATGACGTCACAATCCCCTCGCGTCAAAATCCATTCTGTGACGTCACAATACATTCTGAGACGTCACAATCCAGTCTGACACCCCACAATCCATTCTGTGACGTCACAATGCATTCTGTGATGTCACAATGCAAAGTATGACGTCACAATCCAAAGTGTGACGTCACAATGCATTGTGTGACGTCACAATCCCTTCTGTGACATCACAATACATTCTGTGACATCACAATGAATTCTGTGACGTCACAATCCAATCTGACACCCCACAATCCATTCTGTGACGTCACAATGCATTCTGTGACGTCACAATCCAAAGTTTGACGTCACAATCCCCTCGCGTCAAAATCCATTCTGTGACGTCACAATACATTCTGAGACGTCACAATGCATTCTGTGACGTCACAATGCATTCTGTGACGTCACAATCCAGTCTGACACCCACCAATGCATTCTGTGACGTCACAATGCATTCTGTGAAGTCACAATCCAAACTGTGACGTCACAATCCATTCTGACACCCCACAATGCATTCTGTGACGTCACAATGCATTCTGTGACGTCACAATCCAAAGTGTGACGTCACAATATATTCTGTGACGTCACAATCCATTCTGACACACCACAATGCATTCTGTGACGTCACAATGCATTCTGTGACGTCACAATCCAAAGTGTGACGTCACAATCCATTCTGACACCCCACAATCCATTCTGTGACGTCACAATACATTCTGTGACGTCACAATCCAAAGTGTGACGTCACAATCCATTCTTACACCCCAATCCATTCTGTGACGTCACAATCAATTCTGTGACGTCACATTCCATGCTGTGACGTCACAATCCAAAGTGTGACGTCACAATCCACTCGCGTCACAATCCATTCTGTGATGTCACAATACATTCTGAGACGTCACAATGCATTCTGTGACGTCACAATCCAGTCTGACACCCCACAATCCATTCTGTGACGTCACAATGCAATCTGTGACGTCACAATCCATTATGTGACGTCACAATCCCTTCTGTGACGTCACAATGCATTCTGTGACGTCACAATGCATTCTGTGACGTCACAATACAAAGTGTGACGTCACAATCCCTTCTGTGACGTCACAATCCATTCTGACGCACCACAATGCATTCTGTGACGTCACAATGCATTCTGTGACGTCACAATCCAAAGTGTGACGTCACAATCCCCTCGCATCACAATCCATTCTGTGATGTCACAATGCATTCTGTGACGTCACAATCCCTTCTGTGACGTCACAATGCATTCTGTGACGTCACAATCCAGTCTGACACCCCACAATCCATTCTGTGACTTCAAAATGCATTCTGTGACGTCACAATCCAAAGTGTGACGTCACAACCCCCTCGCGTCACAATCCATTCGATGATGTCACAATCCCTTCTGTGACGTCACAATACATTCTGTGACGTCACAATCCAGTCTGACACCCCACAATACATTCTGTGACGTCACAATGCGTTCTGTGACGTCACAATCCAAAGTGTGACGTCACAATCCCAAGTGTGACGTCAGAATCCATTCTGACACCCCACAATACATTCTGTGAAGTCACAATGCATTCTGTGACGTCACAATCCAAAGTGTGACGTCACAATCCCCTCGCGTCACAATCCATTCGATGCTGTCACAATCCCTTCTGTGACATCACAATACATTCTGTGACATCACAATGAATTCTGTGACGTCACAATCCAATCTGACACCCCACAATCCATTCTGTGACGTCACAATGCATTCTGTGACGTCATAATCCAAAGTGTGACGTCACAATCCATTCTGACACCCCACAATCCATTCTGTGACGTCACAATACATTCTGTGACGTCACAATCCAAAGTGTGACGTCACAATCCATTCTTACACCCCAATCCATTCTGTGACGTCACAATCCATTCTGTGACGTCACAATGCATTCTGTGATGTCACAATGCAAAGTATGACGTCACAATCCCCTCGCGTCAAAATCCATTCTGTGACGTCACAATACATTCTGAGACGTCACAATGCATTCTGTGACGTCACAATCCAGTCTGACACCCCACAATCCATTCTGTGACGTCACAATGCATTCTGTGACGTCACAATGCATTCTGTGACGTCACAACCCATAGTGTGACGTCACAATGCATTCTGTGACGTCACAATGCATTCTGTGACGTCACAATCCAAAGTGTGACGTCACAATGCATTCTGTGTCGTCACAATCCATTCTGACGCACCACAATGCATTCTGTGACGTCACAATCCATTCTATGACGTCACAATCCAAAGTGTGACGTCACAATCCCCTCGCATCACAATCCATTCTGTGATGTCAAAATGCATTCTGTGACGTCACAATCCCTTCTGTGACGTCACAATGCATTCTGTGACGTCACAATCCAGTCTAACACCCCACAATCCATTCTGTGACGTCACAATGCATTCTGTGAGGTCACAATCCAAAGTGTGACGTCACAATCCCCTCGCGTCACAATCCATTCTGTGACGTCACAATGCATTCTGTGAGGTCACAATCCAAAGTGTGACGTCACAACCCCCTCGCGTCACAATCCATTCGATGATGTCACAATCCCTTCTGTGACGTCACAATACATTCTGTGACGTCACAATCCAGTCTGACACCCCACAATACATTCTGTGACGTCACAATGCGTTCTGTGACGTCACAATCCAAAGCGTGACGTCAGAATCCATTCTGACACCCCACAATACATTCTGTGAAGTCACAATGCATTCTGTGACGTCACAATCCAAAGTGTGACGTCACAATCCATTCTGACACCCCACAATCCATTCTGTGACGTCACAATGCATTCTGTGAGGTCACAATCCAAAGTGTGACGTCACAATCCATTCTGACACCCCACAATCCATTCTGTGACGTCACAATGCATTCTGTGACGTCACAATCCATTCTGACACCCCACAATGCATTCTGTGACGTCACAATGCATTCTGTGACGTCACAATCCAAAGTGTGACGTCACAATATATTCTGTGACGTCACAATCCATTCTGACACCCCACAATGCATTCTGTGACGTCACAATGCATTCTGTGACGTCACAATCCAAAGTGTGACGTCACAATATATTCTGTGACGTCACAATCCATTCTGACACACCACAATGCATTCTGTGACGTCACAATGCATTCTGTGACGTCACAATCCAAAGTGTGACGTCACAATCCATTCTGACACCCCACAATCCATTCTGTGACGTCACAATACATTCTGTGACGTCACAATCCAAAGTGTGACGTCACAATCCATTCTTACACCCCAATCCATTCTGTGACGTCACAATCAATTCTGTGACGTCACATTCCATGCTGTGACGTCACAATCCAAAGTGTGACGTCACAATCCACTCGCGTCACAATCCATTCTGTGATGTCACAATACATTCTGAGACGTCACAATGCATTCTGTGACGTCACAATCCAGTCTGACACCCCACAATCCATTCTGTGACGTCACAATGCAATCTGTGACGTCACAATCCATTATGTGACGTCACAATCCCTTCTGTGACGTCACAATGCATTCTGTGACGTCACAATGCATTCTGTGACGTCACAATACAAAGTGTGACGTCACAATCCCTTCTGTGACGTCACAATCCATTCTGACGCACCACAATGCATTCTGTGACGTCACAATGCATTCTGTGACGTCACAATCCAAAGCGTGACGTCACAATCCCCTCGCATCACAATCCATTCTGTGATGTCACAATGCATTCTGTGACGTCACAATCCCTTCTGTGACGTCACAATGCATTCTGTGACGTCACAATCCAGTCTGACACCCCACAATCCATTCTGTGACTTCAAAATGCATTCTGTGACGTCACAATCCAAAGTGTGACGTCACAACCCCCTCGCGTCACAATCCATTCGATGATGTCACAATCCCTTCTGTGACGTCACAATACATTCTGTGACGTCACAATCCAGTCTGACACCCCACAATACATTCTGTGACGTCACAATGCGTTCTGTGACGTCACAATCCAAAGTGTGACGTCACAATCCCAAGTGTGACGTCAGAATCCATTCTGACACCCCACAATACATTCTGTGAAGTCACAATGCATTCTGTGACGTCACAATCCAAAGTGTGACGTCACAATCCCCTCGCGTCACAATCCATTCGATGCTGTCACAATCCCTTCTGTGACATCACAATACATTCTGTGACATCACAATGAATTCTGTGACGTCACAATCCAATCTGACACCCCACAATCCATTCTGTGACGTCACAATGCATTCTGTGACGTCATAATCCAAAGTGTGACGTCACAATCCATTCTGACACCCCACAATCCATTCTGTGACGTCACAATACATTCTGTGACGTCACAATCCAAAGTGTGACGTCACAATCCATTCTTACACCCCAATCCATTCTGTGACGTCACAATCCATTCTGTGACGTCACAATGCATTCTGTGATGTCACAATGCAAAGTATGACGTCACAATCCCCTCGCGTCAAAATCCATTCTGTGACGTCACAATACATTCTGAGACGTCACAATGCATTCTGTGACGTCACAATCCAGTCTGACACCCCACAATCCATTCTGTGACGTCACAATGCATTCTGTGACGTCACAATCCATTCTGTGACGTCACAACCCATAGTGTGACGTCACAATGCATTCTGTGACGTCACAATGCATTCTGTGACGTCACAATCCAAAGTGTGACGTCACAATGCATTCTGTGACGTCACAATCCATTCTGACGCACCACAATGCATTCTGTGACGTCACAATCCATTCTATGACGTCACAATCCAAAGTGTGACGTCACAATCCCCTCGCATCACAATCCATTCTGTGATGTCAAAATGCATTCTGTGACGTCACAATCCCTTCTGTGACGTCACAATGCATTCTGTGACGTCACAATCCAGTCTAACACCCCACAATCCATTCTGTGACGTCACAATGCATTCTGTGAGGTCACAATCCAAAGTGTGACGTCACAATCCCCTCGCGTCACAATCCATTCTGTGACGTCACAATGCATTCTGTGAGGTCACAATCCAAAGTGTGACGTCACAACCCCCTCGCGTCACAATCCATTCGATGATGTCACAATCCCTTCTGTGACGTCACAATACATTCTGTGACGTCACAATCCAGTCTGACACCCCACAATACATTCTGTGACGTCACAATGCGTTCTGTGACGTCACAATCCAAAGCGTGACGTCAGAATCCATTCTGACACCCCACAATACATTCTGTGAAGTCACAATGCATTCTGTGACGTCACAATCCAAAGTGTGACGTCACAATCCATTCTGACACCCCACAATCCATTCTGTGACGTCACAATGCATTCTGTGAGGTCACAATCCAAAGTGTGACGTCACAATCCATTCTGACACCCCACAATCCATTCTGTGACGTCACAATGCATTCTGTGACGTCACAATCCATTCTGACACCCCACAATGCATTCTGTGACGTCACAATGCATTCTGTGACGTCACAATCCAAAGTGTGACGTCACAATATATTCTGTGACGTCACAATCCATTCTGACACCCCACAATGCGTTCTGTGACGTCACAATGCATTCTGTGACGTCACAATCCAAAGTGTGACGTCACAATATATTCTGTGACGTCACAATCCATTCTGACACACCACAATGCATTCTGTGACGTCACAATGCATTCTGTGACGTCACAATCCAAAGTGTGACGTCACAATCCATTCTGACACCCCACAATCCATTCTGTGACGTCACAATACATTCTGTGACGTCACAATCCAAAGTGTGACGTCACAATCCATTCTTACACCCCAATCCATTCTGTGACGTCACAATCAATTCTGTGACGTCACATTCCATGCTGTGACGTCACAATCCAAAGTGTGACGTCACAATCCACTCGCGTCACAATCCATTCTGTGATGTCACAATACATTCTGAGACGTCACAATGCATTCTGTGACGTCACAATCCAGTCTGACACCCCACAATCCATTCTGTGACGTCACAATGCAATCTGTGACGTCACAATCCATTATGTGACGTCACAATCCATAGTGTGACGTCACAATGCATTCTGTGACGTCACAATGCATTCTGTGACGTCACAATACAAAGTGTGACGTCACAATCCCTTCTGTGACGTCACAATCCATTCTGACGCACCACAATGCATTCTGTGACGTCACAATGCATTCTGTGACGTCACAATCCAAAGCGTGACGTCACAATCCCCTCGCATCACAATCCATTCTGTGATGTCACAATGCATTCTGTGACGTCACAATCCCTTCTGTCACGTCACAATGCATTCTGTGACGTCACAATCCAGTCTGACACCCCACAATCCATTCTGTGACTTCAAAATGCATTCTGTGACGTCACAATCCAAAGTGTGACGTCACAACCCCCTCGCGTCACAATCCATTCGATGATGTCACAATCCATTCTGTGACGTCACAATCCAAAGTGTGACGTCACAATGCATTCTGTGACGTCACAATCCATTCTGACACACCACAATGCATTCTGTGACGTCACAATGCATTCTGTGACGTCACAATCCAAAGTGTGACGTCAGAATCCATTCTGACACCCCACAATCCATTCTGTGAAGTCACAATGCATTCTGTGACGTCACAATCCAAAGTGTGACGTCACAATCCACTCGCGTCACAATCCATTCTGTGATGTCACAATACATTCTGAGACGTCACAATGCATTCTGTGACGTCACAATCCAGTCTGACACCCCACAATCCATTCTGTGACGTCACAATGCAATCTGTGACGTCACAATCCATTATGTGACGTCACAATCCATAGTGTGACGTCACAATGCATTCTGTGACGTCACAATGCATTCTGTGACGTCACAATACAAAGTGTGACGTCACAATCCCTTCTGTGACGTCACAATCCATTCTGACGCACCACAATGCATTCTGTGACGTCACAATGCATTCTGTGACGTCACAATCCAAAGCGTGACGTCACAATCCCCTCGCATCACAATCCATTCTGTGATGTCACAATGCATTCTGTGACGTCACAATCCCTTCTGTCACGTCACAATGCATTCTGTGACGTCACAATCCAGTCTGACACCCCACAATCCATTCTGTGACTTCAAAATGCATTCTGTGACGTCACAATCCAAAGTGTGACGTCACAACCCCCTCGCGTCACAATCCATTCGATGATGTCACAATCCATTCTGTGACGTCACAATCCAAAGTGTGACGTCACAATGCATTCTGTGACGTCACAATCCATTCTGACACACCACAATGCATTCTGTGACGTCACAATGCATTCTGTGACGTCACAATCCAAAGTGTGACGTCAGAATCCATTCTGACACCCCACAATCCATTCTGTGAAGTCACAATGCATTCTGTGACGTCACAATCCAAAGTGTGACGTCACAATCCCCTCGCGTCACAATCCATTCGATGCTGTCACAATCCCTTCTGTGACATCACAATACATTCTGTGACATCACAATGAATTCTGTGACGTCACAATCCAATCTGACACCCCACAATCCATTCTGTGACGTCACAATGCATTCTGTGACGTCACAATCCAAAGTTTGACGTCACAATCCCCTCGCGTCAAAATCCATTCTGTGACGTCACAATACATTCTGAGACGTCACAATGCATTCTGTGACGTCACAATGCATTCTGTGACGTCACAATCCAGTCTGACACCCACCAATGCATTCTGTGACGTCACAATGCATTCTGTGACGTCACAATCCAAAGTGTGACGTCACAATCCATTCTGACACCCCACAATGCATTCTGTGACGTCACAATGCATTCTGTGACGTCACAATCCAAAGTGTGACGTCACAATATATTCTGTGACGTCACAATCCATTCTGACACACCACAATGCATTCTGTGACGTCACAATGCATTCTGTGACGTCACAATCCAAAGTGTGACGTCACAATCCATTCTGACACCCCACAATCCATTCTGTGACGTCACAATGCATTCTGTGACGTCACAATCCATTCTGTGACGTCACAACCCATAGTGTGACGTCACAATGCATTCTGTGACGTCACAATGCATTCTGTGACGTCACAATCCAAAGTGTGACGTCACAATGCATTCTGTGACGTCACAATCCATTCTGACGCACCACAATGCATTCTGTGACGTCACAATCCATTCTATGACGTCACAATCCAAAGTGTGACGTCACAATCCCCTCGCATCACAATCCATTCTGTGATGTCAAAATGCATTCTGTGACGTCACAATCCCTTCTGTGACGTCACAATGCATTCTGTGACGTCACAATCCAGTCTAACACCCCACAATCCATTCTGTGACGTCACAATGCATTCTGTGAGGTCACAATCCAAAGTGTGACGTCACAATCCCCTCGCGTCACAATCCATTCTGTGACGTCACAATGCATTCTGTGAGGTCACAATCCAAAGTGTGACGTCACAACCCCCTCGCGTCACAATCCATTCGATGATGTCACAATCCCTTCTGTGACGTCACAATACATTCTGTGACGTCACAATCCAGTCTGACACCCCACAATACATTCTGTGACGTCACAATGCGTTCTGTGACGTCACAATCCAAAGCGTGACGTCAGAATCCATTCTGACACCCCACAATACATTCTGTGAAGTCACAATGCATTCTGTGACGTCACAATCCAAAGTGTGACGTCACAATCCATTCTGACACCCCACAATCCATTCTGTGACGTCACAATGCATTCTGTGAGGTCACAATCCAAAGTGTGACGTCACAATCCATTCTGACACCCCACAATCCATTCTGTGACGTCACAATGCATTCTGTGACGTCACAATCCATTCTGACACCCCACAATGCATTCTGTGACGTCACAATGCATTCTGTGACGTCACAATCCAAAGTGTGACGTCACAATATATTCTGTGACGTCACAATCCATTCTGACACCCCACAATGCGTTCTGTGACGTCACAATGCATTCTGTGACGTCACAATCCAAAGTGTGACGTCACAATATATTCTGTGACGTCACAATCCATTCTGACACACCACAATGCATTCTGTGACGTCACAATGCATTCTGTGACGTCACAATCCAAAGTGTGACGTCACAATCCATTCTGACACCCCACAATCCATTCTGTGACGTCACAATACATTCTGTGACGTCACAATCCAAAGTGTGACGTCACAATCCATTCTTACACCCCAATCCATTCTGTGACGTCACAATCAATTCTGTGACGTCACATTCCATGCTGTGACGTCACAATCCAAAGTGTGACGTCACAATCCACTCGCGTCACAATCCATTCTGTGATGTCACAATACATTCTGAGACGTCACAATGCATTCTGTGACGTCACAATCCAGTCTGACACCCCACAATCCATTCTGTGACGTCACAATGCAATCTGTGACGTCACAATCCATTATGTGACGTCACAATCCATAGTGTGACGTCACAATGCATTCTGTGACGTCACAATGCATTCTGTGACGTCACAATACAAAGTGTGACGTCACAATCCCTTCTGTGACGTCACAATCCATTCTGACGCACCACAATGCATTCTGTGACGTCACAATGCATTCTGTGACGTCACAATCCAAAGCGTGACGTCACAATCCCCTCGCATCACAATCCATTCTGTGATGTCACAATGCATTCTGTGACGTCACAATCCCTTCTGTCACGTCACAATGCATTCTGTGACGTCACAATCCAGTCTGACACCCCACAATCCATTCTGTGACTTCAAAATGCATTCTGTGACGTCACAATCCAAAGTGTGACGTCACAACCCCCTCGCGTCACAATCCATTCGATGATGTCACAATCCATTCTGTGACGTCACAATCCAAAGTGTGACGTCACAATGCATTCTGTGACGTCACAATCCATTCTGACACACCACAATGCATTCTGTGACGTCACAATGCATTCTGTGACGTCACAATCCAAAGTGTGACGTCAGAATCCATTCTGACACCCCACAATCCATTCTGTGAAGTCACAATGCATTCTGTGACGTCACAATCCAAAGTGTGACGTCACAATCCCCTCGCGTCACAATCCATTCGATGCTGTCACAATCCCTTCTGTGACATCACAATACATTCTGTGACATCACAATGAATTCTGTGACGTCACAATCCAATCTGACACCCCACAATCCATTCTGTGACGTCACAATGCATTCTGTGACGTCACAATCCAAAGTTTGACGTCACAATCCCCTCGCGTCAAAATCCATTCTGTGACGTCACAATACATTCTGAGACGTCACAATGCATTCTGTGACGTCACAATGCATTCTGTGACGTCACAATCCAGTCTGACACCCACCAATGCATTCTGTGACGTCACAATGCATTCTGTGACGTCACAATCCAAAGTGTGACGTCACAATCCATTCTGACACCCCACAATGCATTCTGTGACGTCACAATGCATTCTGTGACGTCACAATCCAAAGTGTGACGTCACAATATATTCTGTGACGTCACAATCCATTCTGACACACCACAATGCATTCTGTGACGTCACAATGCATTCTGTGACGTCACAATCCAAAGTGTGACGTCACAATCCATTCTGACACCCCACAATCCATTCTGTGACGTCACAATACATTCTGTGACGTCACAATCCAAAGTGTGACGTCACAATCCATTCTTACACCCCAATCCATTCTGTGACGTCACAATCAATTCTGTGACGTCACATTCCATGCTGTGACGTCACAATCCAAAGTGTGACGTCACAATCCACTCGCGTCACAATCCATTCTGTGATGTCACAATACATTCTGAGACGTCACAATGCATTCTGTGACGTCACAATGCAATCTGTGACGTCACAATCCATTATGTGACGTCACAATCCATAGTGTGACGTCACAATGCAGTCTGTGACGTCACAATGCATTCTGTGACGTCACAATACAAAGTGTGACGTCACAATCCCTTCTGTGACGTCACAATCCATTCTGACGCACCACAATGCATTCTGTGACGTCACAATGCATTCTGTGACGTCACAATCCAAAGTGTGACGTCACAATCCCCTCGCATCACAATCCATTCTGTGATGTCACAATGCATTCTGTGACGTCACAATCCCTTCTGTGACGTCACAATGCATTCTGTGACGTCACAATCCAGTCTGACACCCCACAATCCATTCTGTGACTTCAAAATGCATTCTGTGACGTCACAATCCAAAGTGTGACGTCACAACCCCCTCGCGTCACAATCCATTCGATGATGTCACAATCCCTTCTGTGACGTCACAATACATTCTGTGACGTCACAATCCAGTCTGACACCCCACAATACATTCTGTGACGTCACAATGCGTTCTGTGACGTCACAATCCAAAGTGTGACGTCACAATCCCAAGTGTGACGTCAGAATCCATTCTGACACCCCACAATACATTCTGTGAAGTCACAATGCATTCTGTGACGTCACAATCCAAAGTGTGACGTCACAATCCCCTCGCGTCACAATCCATTCGATGCTGTCACAATCCCTTCTGTGACATCACAATACATTCTGTGACATCACAATGAATTCTGTGACGTCACAATCCAATCTGACACCCCACAATCCATTCAGTGACGTCACAATGCATTCTGTGACGTCATAATCCAAAGTGTGACGTCACAATCCATTCTGACACCCCACAATCCATTCTGTGACGTCACAATACATTCTGTGACGTCACAATCCAAAGTGTGACGTCACAATCCATTCTTACACCCCAATCCATTCTGTGACGTCACAATCCATTCTGTGACGTCACAATGCATTCTGTGATGTCACAATGCAAAGTATGACGTCACAATCCCCTCGCGTCAAAATCCATTCTGTGACGTCACAATACATTCTGAGACGTCACAATGCATTCTGTGACGTCACAATCCAGTCTGACACCCCACAATCCATTCTGTGACGTCACAATGCATTCTGTGACGTCACAATGCATTCTGTGACGTCACAACCCATAGTGTGACGTCACAATGCATTCTGTGACGTCACAATGCATTCTGTGACGTCACAATCCAAAGTGTGACGTCACAATGCATTCTGTGACGTCACAATCCATTCTGACGCACCACAATGCATTCTGTGACGTCACAATCCATTCTATGACGTCACAATCCAAAGTGTGACGTCACAATCCCCTCGCATCACAATCCATTCTGTGATGTCACAATGCATTCTGTGACGTCACAATCCCTTCTGTGACGTCACAATGCATTCTGTGACGTCACAATCCAGTCTAACACCCCACAATCCATTCTGTGACGTCACAATGCATTCTGTGAGGTCACAATCCAAAGTGTGACGTCACAATCCGCTCGCGTCACAATCCATTCTGTGACGTCACAATGCCTTCTGTGACGTCACAATCCAAAGTGTGACGTCACTATCCCAAGTGTGACGTCAGAATCCATTCTGACACCCCACAATACATTCTGTGAAGTCACAATGCATTCTGTGACGTCACAATCCAAAGTGTGACGTCACAATCCATTCTGACACCCCACAATCCATTCTGTGACGTCACAATGCATTCTGTGACGTCACAATGCATTCTGTGACGTCACAATCCAGTCTGACACCCAACAATGCATTCTGTGACGTCACAATTACATTCTCTGAGGTCACAATCCAAAGCGTGACATCACAAACCCCTCGCGTCACAATCCATTCGATGATGTCACAATCCCTTCTGTGACATCACAATCCCTTCTGTGACGTCACAATGCATTCTGTGACGTCACAATCCAGTCTGACACCCCACAATCCATTCTGTGACGTCACAATGCATTCTGTGATGTCACAATCCAAAGTATGACGTCACAATCCCCTCGCGTCAAAATCCATTCTGTGACGTCACAATACATTCTGTGACGTCACAATCCATGCTATGACGTCACAATGGATTCTGTGACGTCACAATCCATTCTGACACCCCACAATCCATTCTGTGACGTCACAATGCATTCTGTGAGGTCACAATCCAAAGTGTGACGTCACAATCCATTCTGACACCCCACAATCCATTCTGTGACGTCACAATGCATTCTGTGACGTCACAATCCATTCTGACACCCCACAATGCATTCTGTGACGTCACAATGCATTCTGTGACGTCACAATCCAAAGTGTGACGTCACAATATATTCTGTGACGTCACAATCCATTCTGACACCCCACAATGCGTTCTGTGACGTCACAATGCATTCTGTGACGTCACAATCCAAAGTGTGACGTCACAATATATTCTGTGACGTCACAATCCATTCTGACACACCACAATGCATTCTGTGACGTCACAATGCATTCTGTGACGTCACAATCCAAAGTGTGACGTCACAATCCATTCTGACACCCCACAATCCATTCTGTGACGTCACAATACATTCTGTGACGTCACAATCCAAAGTGTGACGTCACAATCCATTCTTACACCCCAATCCATTCTGTGACGTCACAATCAATTCTGTGACGTCACATTCCATGCTGTGACGTCACAATCCAAAGTGTGACGTCACAATCCACTCGCGTCACAATCCATTCTGTGATGTCACAATACATTCTGAGACGTCACAATGCATTCTGTGACGTCACAATCCAGTCTGACACCCCACAATCCATTCTGTGACGTCACAATGCAATCTGTGACGTCACAATCCATTATGTGACGTCACAATCCATAGTGTGACGTCACAATGCATTCTGTGACGTCACAATGCATTCTGTGACGTCACAATACAAAGTGTGACGTCACAATCCCTTCTGTGACGTCACAATCCATTCTGACGCACCACAATGCATTCTGTGACGTCACAATGCATTCTGTGACGTCACAATCCAAAGCGTGACGTCACAATCCCCTCGCATCACAATCCATTCTGTGATGTCACAATGCATTCTGTGACGTCACAATCCCTTCTGTCACGTCACAATGCATTCTGTGACGTCACAATCCAGTCTGACACCCCACAATCCATTCTGTGACTTCAAAATGCATTCTGTGACGTCACAATCCAAAGTGTGACGTCACAACCCCCTCGCGTCACAATCCATTCGATGATGTCACAATCCATTCTGTGACGTCACAATCCAAAGTGTGACGTCACAATGCATTCTGTGACGTCACAATCCATTCTGACACACCACAATGCATTCTGTGACGTCACAATGCATTCTGTGACGTCACAATCCAAAGTGTGACGTCAGAATCCATTCTGACACCCCACAATCCATTCTGTGAAGTCACAATGCATTCTGTGACGTCACAATCCAAAGTGTGACGTCACAATCCCCTCGCGTCACAATCCATTCGATGCTGTCACAATCCCTTCTGTGACATCACAATACATTCTGTGACATCACAATGAATTCTGTGACGTCACAATCCAATCTGACACCCCACAATCCATTCTGTGACGTCACAATGCATTCTGTGACGTCACAATCCAAAGTTTGACGTCACAATCCCCTCGCGTCAAAATCCATTCTGTGACGTCACAATACATTCTGAGACGTCACAATGCATTCTGTGACGTCACAATGCATTCTGTGACGTCACAATCCAGTCTGACACCCACCAATGCATTCTGTGACGTCACAATGCATTCTGTGACGTCACAATCCAAAGTGTGACGTCACAATCCATTCTGACACCCCACAATGCATTCTGTGACGTCACAATGCATTCTGTGACGTCACAATCCAAAGTGTGACGTCACAATATATTCTGTGACGTCACAATCCATTCTGACACACCACAATGCATTCTGTGACGTCACAATGCATTCTGTGACGTCACAATCCAAAGTGTGACGTCACAATCCATTCTGACACCCCACAATCCATTCTGTGACGTCACAATACATTCTGTGACGTCACAATCCAAAGTGTGACGTCACAATCCATTCTTACACCCCAATCCATTCTGTGACGTCACAATCAATTCTGTGACGTCACATTCCATGCTGTGACGTCACAATCCAAAGTGTGACGTCACAATCCACTCGCGTCACAATCCATTCTGTGATGTCACAATACATTCTGAGACGTCACAATGCATTCTGTGACGTCACAATCCAGTCTGACACCCCACAATCCATTCTGTGACGTCACAATGCAATCTGTGACGTCACAATCCATTATGTGACGTCACAATCCATAGTGTGACGTCACAATGCAGTCTGTGACGTCACAATGCATTCTGTGATGTCACAATACAAAGTGTGACGTCACAATCCCTTCTGTGACGTCACAATCCATTCTGACGCACCACAATGCATTCTGTGACGTCACAATGCATTCTGTGACGTCACAATCCAAAGTGTGACGTCACAATCCCCTCGCATCACAATCCATTCTGTGATGTCACAATGCATTCTGTGACGTCACAATCCCTTCTGTGACGTCACAATGCATTCTGTGACGTCACAATCCAGTCTGACACCCCACAATCCATTCTGTGACTTCAAAATGCATTCTGTGACGTCACAATCCAAAGTGTGACGTCACAACCCCCTCGCGTCACAATCCATTCGATGATGTCACAATCCCTTCTGTGACGTCACAATACATTCTGTGACGTCACAATCCAGTCTGACACCCCACAATACATTCTGTGACGTCACAATGCGTTCTGTGACGTCACAATCCAAAGTGTGACGTCACAATCCCAAGTGTGACGTCAGAATCCATTCTGACACCCCACAATACATTCTGTGAAGTCACAATGCATTCTGTGACGTCACAATCCAAAGTGTGACGTCACAATCCCCTCGCGTCACAATCCATTCGATGCTGTCACAATCCCTTCTGTGACATCACAATACATTCTGTGACATCACAATGAATTCTGTGACGTCACAATCCAATCTGACACCCCACAATCCATTCAGTGACGTCACAATGCATTCTGTGACGTCATAATCCAAAGTGTGACGTCACAATCCATTCTGACACCCCACAATCCATTCTGTGACGTCACAATACATTCTGTGACGTCACAATCCAAAGTGTGACGTCACAATCCATTCTTACACCCCAATCCATTCTGTGACGTCACAATCCATTCTGTGACGTCACAATGCATTCTGTGATGTCACAATGCAAAGTATGACGTCACAATCCCCTCGCGTCAAAATCCATTCTGTGACGTCACAATACATTCTGAGACGTCACAATGCATTCTGTGACATCACAATGCATTCTGTGACGTCACAATCCAAAGTGTGACGTCACAATGCATTCTGTGACGTCACAATCCATTCTGACGCACCACAATGCATTCTGTGACGTCACAATCCATTCTATGACGTCACAATCCAAAGTGTGACGTCACAATCCCCTCGCATCACAATCCATTCTGTGATGTCACAATGCATTCTGTGACGTCACAATCCCTTCTGTGACGTCACAATGCATTCTGTGACGTCACAATCCAGTCTAACACCCCACAATCCATTCTGTGACGTCACAATGCATTCTGTGAGGTCACAATCCAAAGTGTGACGTCACAATCCGCTCGCGTCACAATCCATTCTGTGACGTCACAATGCCTTCTGTGACATCACAATCCAAAGTGTGACGTCACTATCCCAAGTGTGACGTCAGAATCCATTCTGACACCCCACAATACATTCTGTGAAGTCACAATGCATTCTGTGACGTCACAATCCAAAGTGTGACGTCACAATCCATTCTGACACCCCACAATCCATTCTGTGACGTCACAATGCATTCTGTGACGTCACAATGCATTCTGTGACGTCACAATCCAGTCTGACACCCAACAATGCATTCTGTGACGTCACAATTACATTCTCTGAGGTCACAATCCAAAGCGTGACATCACAAACCCCTCGCGTCACAATCCATTCGATGATGTCACAATCCCTTCTGTGACATCACAATCCCTTCTGTGACGTCACAATGCATTCTGTGACGTCACAATCCAGTCTGACACCCCACAATCCATTCTGTGACGTCACAATGCATTCTGTGATGTCACAATCCAAAGTATGACGTCACAATCCCCTCGCGTCAAAATCCATTCTGTGACGTCACAATACATTCTGTGACGTCACAATCCATGCTATGACGTCACAATGGATTCTGTGACGTCACAATCCAGTCTGACACCCCACAATCCATTCTGTGACGTCACAATGCATTCTGTGACGTCACAATCCAAAGTGTGATGTCACAACCCCCTCGCGTCACAATCCATTCGATGATGTCACAATCCCTTCTGTGACGTCACAATACATTCTGTGACGTCACAATGCATTCTGTGACGTCACAATCCATTCTGACACCCCACAATCCATTCTGTGACGTCACAATCCATTCTGTGACGTCACAATACATTCTGTGACGTCACAATCCAAAGTGTGACGTCACAATCCATTCTTACACCCCCAATGCATTCTGTGACGTCACAATCAATTCTGTGACGTCACATTCCATGCTGTGACGTCACAATCCAAAGTGTGACGTCACAATCCACTCGCGTCACAATCCATTCTGTGATGTCATAATCCCTTCTGTGACGTCACAATCCATTCTATGACGTCACAATGCATTCTGTGACGTCACAATCCAGTCTGACACCCCACAATCCATTCTGTGACGTCACAATGCATTCTGTGAGGTCACAATCCAAAGTGTGATGTCACAATCCCCTCGCGTCACAATCCATTCTGTGACGTCACAATGCATTCTGTGAGGTCACAATCCAAAGTGTGATGTCACAATCCCCTCGCGTCACAATCCATTCTGTGACGTCACAATGCATTCTGTGACGTCACAATCCAAAGTGTGACGTCACAATCCATTCTGACACCCCACAATGCATTCTGTGACGTCACAATGCATTCTGTGACGTCACAATCCAAAGTGTGACGTCACAATATATTCTGTGACGTCACAATCCATTCTGACACACCACAATGCATTCTGTGACGTCACAATGCATTCTGTGACGTCACAATCCAAAGTGTGACGTCACAATCCATTCTGACACCCCACAATCCATTCTGTGACGTCACAATACATTCTGTGACGTCACAATCCAAAGTGTGACGTCACAATCCATTCTTACACCCCAATCCATTCTGTGACGTCACAATCAATTCTGTGACGTCACATTCCATGCTGTGACGTCACAATCCAAAGTGTGACGTCACAATCCACTCGCGTCACAATCCATTCTGTGATGTCACAATACATTCTGAGACGTCACAATGCATTCTGTGACGTCACAATCCAGTCTGACACCCCACAATCCATTCTGTGACGTCACAATGCAATCTGTGACGTCACAATCCATTATGTGACGTCACAATCCATAGTGTGACGTCACAATGCAGTCTGTGACGTCACAATGCATTCTGTGACGTCACAATACAAAGTGTGACGTCACAATCCCTTCTGTGACGTCACAATCCATTCTGACGCACCACAATGCATTCTGTGACGTCACAATGCATTCTGTGACGTCACAATCCAAAGTGTGACGTCACAATCCCCTCGCATCACAATCCATTCTGTGATGTCACAATGCATTCTGTGACGTCACAATCCCTTCTGTGACGTCACAATGCATTCTGTGACGTCACAATCCAGTCTGACACCCCACAATCCATTCTGTGACTTCAAAATGCATTCTGTGACGTCACAATCCAAAGTGTGACGTCACAACCCCCTCGCGTCACAATCCATTCGATGATGTCACAATCCCTTCTGTGACGTCACAATACATTCTGTGACGTCACAATCCAGTCTGACACCCCACAATACATTCTGTGACGTCACAATGCGTTCTGTGACGTCACAATCCAAAGTGTGACGTCACAATCCCAAGTGTGACGTCAGAATCCATTCTGACACCCCACAATACATTCTGTGAAGTCACAATGCATTCTGTGACGTCACAATCCAAAGTGTGACGTCACAATCCCCTCGCGTCACAATCCATTCGATGCTGTCACAATCCCTTCTGTGACATCACAATACATTCTGTGACATCACAATGAATTCTGTGACGTCACAATCCAATCTGACACCCCACAATCCATTCAGTGACGTCACAATGCATTCTGTGACGTCATAATCCAAAGTGTGACGTCACAATCCATTCTGACACCCCACAATCCATTCTGTGACGTCACAATACATTCTGTGACGTCACAATCCAAAGTGTGACGTCACAATCCATTCTTACACCCCAATCCATTCTGTGACGTCACAATCCATTCTGTGACGTCACAATGCATTCTGTGATGTCACAATGCAAAGTATGACGTCACAATCCCCTCGCGTCAAAATCCATTCTGTGACGTCACAATACATTCTGAGACGTCACAATGCATTCTGTGACGTCACAATCCAGTCTGACACCCCACAATCCATTCTGTGACGTCACAATGCATTCTGTGACGTCACAATGCATTCTGTGACGTCACAACCCATAGTGTGACGTCACAATGCATTCTGTGACGTCACAATGCATTCTGTGACGTCACAATCCAAAGTGTGACGTCACAATGCATTCTGTGACGTCACAATCCATTCTGACGCACCACAATGCATTCTGTGACGTCACAATCCATTCTATGACGTCACAATCCAAAGTGTGACGTCACAATCCCCTCGCATCACAATCCATTCTGTGATGTCACAATGCATTCTGTGACGTCACAATCCCTTCTGTGACGTCACAATGCATTCTGTGACGTCACAATCCAGTCTAACACCCCACAATCCATTCTGTGACGTCACAATGCATTCTGTGAGGTCACAATCCAAAGTGTGACGTCACAATCCGCTCGCGTCACAATCCATTCTGTGACGTCACAATGCCTTCTGTGACGTCACAATCCAAAGTGTGACGTCACTATCCCAAGTGTGACGTCAGAATCCATTCTGACACCCCACAATACATTCTGTGAAGTCACAATGCATTCTGTGACGTCACAATCCAAAGTGTGACGTCACAATCCATTCTGACACCCCACAATCCATTCTGTGACGTCACAATGCATTCTGTGACGTCACAATGCATTCTGTGACGTCACAATCCAGTCTGACACCCAACAATGCATTCTGTGACGTCACAATTACATTCTCTGTGGTCACAATCCAAAGCGTGACATCACAAACCCCTCGCGTCACAATCCATTCGATGATGTCACAATCCCTTCTGTGACATCACAATCCCTTCTGTGACGTCACAATGCATTCTGTGACGTCACAATCCAGTCTGACACCCCACAATCCATTCTGTGACGTCACAATGCATTCTGTGATGTCACAATCCAAAGTATGACGTCACAATCCCCTAGCGTCAAAATCCATTCTGTGACGTCACAATACATTCTGTGACGTCACAATCCATGCTATGACGTCACAATGGATTCTGTGACGTCACAATCCAATCTGACACCCCACAATCCATTCTGTGACGTCACAATGCATTCTGTGACGTCACAATCCAAAGTGTGATGTCACAACCCCCTCGCGTCACAATCCATTCGATGATGTCACAATCCCTTCTGTGACGTCACAATACATTCTGTGACGTCACAATGCATTCTCTGACGTCACAATCCATTCTGACACCCCACAATCCATTCTGTGACGTCACAATCCATTCTGTGACGTCACAATACATTCTGTGACGTCACAATCCAAAGTGTGACGTCACAATCCATTCTTACACCCCCAATGCATTCTGTGACGTCACAATCAATTCTGTGACGTCACATTCCATGCTGTGACGTCACAATCCAAAGTGTGACGTCACAATCCACTCGCGTCACAATCCATTCTGTGATGTCATAATCCCTTCTGTGACGTCACAATCCATTCTATGACGTCACAATGCATTCTGTGAAGTCACAATCCAGTCTGACACCCCACAATCCATTCTGTGACGTCACAATGCATTCTGTGAGGTCACAATCCAAAGTGTGATGTCACAATCCCCTCGCGTCACAATCCATTCTGTGACGTCACAATGCATTCTGTGAGGTCACAATCCAAAGTGTGACGTCACAATCCGCTCGCGTCACAATCCATTCTGTGACGTCACAATGCATTATGTGACGTCACAATACATTCTGTGACGTCACAATCCAGTCTGACACCCCACAATACATTCTGTGACGTCACAATGCGTTCTGTGACGTCACAATCCAAAGTGTGACGTCACAATCCCAAGTGTGACGTCAGAATCCATTCTGAAACCCCACAATACATTCTGTGAAGTCACAATGCATTCTGTGACGTCACAATCCAAAGTGTGACGTCACAATCCATTCTGACACCCCACAATCCATTCAGTGAGGTCACAATACATTCTGTGACGTCACAATCCAAAGTGTGACGTCACAATCCATTCTTACACCCCCAATCCATTCTGTGACGTCACAATCAATTCTGTGACGTCACATTCCATGCTGTGACGTCACAATCCAAAGTGTGACGTCACAATCCACTCGCGTCACAATCCATTCTGTGATGTCATAATCCCTTCTCTGACGTCACAATCCATTCTATGACGTCACAATGCATTCTGTGACGTCACAATCCAGTCTGACACCCCACAATCCATTCTGTGACGTCACAATGCATTCTGTGAGGTCACAATCCAAAGTGTGACGTCACAATCCCCTCGCGTCACAATCCATTCTGTGACGTCACAATGCATTCTGTGACGTCACAATCCAAAGTGTGACGTCACAATCCCAAGTGTGACGTCAGAATCCATTCTGACACCCCACAATACATTCTGTGAAGTCACAATGCATTCTGTGACGTCATAATCCAAAGTGTGACGTCACAATCCCCTCGCGTCACAATCCATTCGATGCTGTCACAATCCCTTCTGTGACATCACAATACATTCTGTGACATCACAATGAATTCTGTGACGTCACAATCCAAAGTGTGACGCCACAATCCATTCTGACAACCCACAATCCATTCTGTGATGTCATAATCCCTTCTGTGACGTCACAATCCAAAGTGTGACGTCACAATCCCAAGTGTGACGTCAGAATCCATTCTGACACCCCACAATACATTCTGTGAAGTCACAATGCATTCTGTGACGTCACAATCCAAAGTGTGACGTCACAATCCATTCTGACACCCCACAATCCATTCTGTGACGTCACAATGCATTCTGTGACGTCACAATGCATTCTGTGACGTCACAATCCAGTCTGACACCCAACAATGCATTCTGTGACGTCACAATTACATTCTCTGAGGTCACAATCCAAAGCGTGACATCACAAACCCCTCGCGTCACAATCCATTCGATGATGTCACAATCCCTTCTGTGACATCACAATCCCTTCTGTGACGTCACAATGCATTCTGTGACGTCACAATCCAGTCTGACACCCCACAATCCATTCTGTGACGTCACAATGCATTCTGTGATGTCACAATCCAAAGTATGACGTCACAATCCCCTCGCGTCAAAATCCATTCTGTGACGTCACAATACATTCTGTGACGTCACAATCCATGCTATGACGTCACAATGGATTCTGTGACGTCACAATCCAGTCTGACACCCCACAATCCATTCTGTGACGTCACAATGCATTCTGTGACGTCACAATCCAAAGTGTGATGTCACAGCCCCCTCGCGTCACAATCCATTCGATGATGTCACAATCCCTTCTGTGACGTCACAATACATTCTGTGACGTCACAATGCATTCTGTGACGTCACAATCCATTCTGACACCCCACAATCCATTCTGTGACGTCACAATCCATTCTGTGACGTCACAATACATTCTGTGACGTCACAATCCAAAGTGTGACGTCACAATCCATTCTTACACCCCCAATGCATTCTGTGACGTCACAATCAATTCTGTGACGTCACATTCCATGCTGTGACGTCACAATCCAAAGTGTGACGTCACAATCCACTCGCGTCACAATCCATTCTGTAATGTCATAATCCCTTCTGTGACGTCACAATCCATTCTATGACGTCACAATGCATTCTGTGACGTCACAATCCAGTCTGACACCCCACAATCCATTCTGTGACGTCACAATGCATTATGTGAGGTCACAATCCAAAGTGTGATGTCACAATCCCCTCGCGTCACAATCCATTCTGTGACGTCACAATGCATTCTGTGAGGTCACAATCCAAAGTGTGACGTCACAATCCGCTCGCGTCACAATCCATTCTGTGACGTCACAATGCATTATGTGACGTCACAATACATTCTGTGACGTCACAATCCAGTCTGACACCCCACAATACATTCTGTGACGTCACAATGCGTTCTGTGACGTCACAATCCAAAGTGTGACGTCACAATCCCAAGTGTGACGTCAGAATCCATTCTGAAACCCCACAATCCATTCTGTGACGTCACAATGCATTCTGTGACGTCACAATCCAAAGTGTGACGTCACAATCCATTCTGACACCCCACAATCCATTCAGTGAGGTCACAATACATTCTGTGACGTCACAATCCAAAGTGTGACGTCACAATCCATTCTTACACCCCCAATCCATTCTGTGACGTCACAATGCATTCTGTGACGTCACAATGCATTCTGTGACGTCACAATCCAAAGTGTGACGTCACAATCCACTCGCGTCACAATCCATTCTGTGATGTCATAATCCCTTCTCTGACGTCACAATCCATTCTATGACGTCACAATGCATTCTGTGACGTCACAATCCAGTCTGACACCCCACAATCCATTCTGTGACGTCACAATGCATTCTGTGAGGTCACAATCCAAAGTGTGACGTCACAATCCCCTCGCGTCACAATCCATTCTGTGACGTCACAATGCATTCTGTGACGTCACAATCCAAAGTGTGACGTCACAATCCCAAGTGTGACGTCAGAATCCATTCTGACACCCCACAATACATTCTGTGAAGTCACAATGCATTCTGTGACGTCATAATCCAAAGTGTGACGTCACAATCCATTCTGACACCCCACAATCCATTCTGTGACGTCACAATACATTCTGTGACGTCACAATCCAAAGTGTGACGTCACAATCCATTCTGTGACGTCACAATGCATTCTGTGATGTCACAATGCAAAGTATGACGTCACAATCCCCTCGCGTCACAATCCATTCTGTGACGTCACAATACATTCTGAGACGTCACAATGCATTCTGTGACGTCACAATCCAGTCTGACACCCCACAATCCATTCTGTGACGTCACAATGCATTCTGTGACGTCACAATCCAAAGTGTGACGTCACAATGCATTCTGTGACGTCACAATCCATTCTGACGCACCACAATGCATTCTGTGACGTCACAATCCATTCTATGACGTCACAATCCAAAGTGTGACGTCACAATCCCCTCGCATCACAATCCATTCTGTGATGTCACAATGCATTCTGTGACGTCACAATCCCTTCTGTGACGTCACAATGCATTCTGTGACGTCACAATCCAGTCTAACACCCCACAATCCATTCTGTGACGTCACAATGCATTCTGTGAGGTCACAATCCAAAGTGTGACGTCACAATCCGCTCGCGTCACAATGCATTCTGTGACGTCACAATACATTCTGTGACGTCACAATGCATTCTGTGACGTCACAATCCATTCTGTGACGTCACAATGCATTCTGTGACGTCACACTTTGTATTGTGACGTCACAATGCATTCTGTGACGTCACAATCCAAAGTGTGACGTCACAATCCACTCGCGTCACAATCCATTCTGTGATGTCATAATCCCTTCTGTGACGTCACAATCCATTCTATGTCTTCACAATGCATTCTGTGACGTCACAATCCAGTCTGACACCCCACAATCCATTCTGTGACGTCACAATGCATTCTGTGACGTCACAACCCAAAGTGTGACGTCACAATCCATTCTGACACCCCACAATCCATTCTGTGATGTCATAATCCCTTCTGTGACGTCACAATCCATTCTGTGAAGTCACAATGCATTCTGTGACGTCACAATCCATTCTGTGACGTCACAATCCAAAGTGTGACGTCACAATCCCCTCGCATCACAATCCATTCTGTGACGTCACAATCCCTTCTGTGACGTCACAATCCAAAGTGTGACGTCA
The DNA here is from genome assembly GCF_964237585.1 of Gallinula chloropus. Classification (NCBI taxonomy): domain Eukaryota; kingdom Metazoa; phylum Chordata; class Aves; order Gruiformes; family Rallidae; genus Gallinula; species Gallinula chloropus. Next base: position 252,536 of record NW_028168172.1, on the reverse strand, counting down.
CAACCCCCTCGCGTCACAATCCATTCGATGATGTCACAATCCCTTCTGTGACGTCACAATCCATTCTGTGACGTCACAATCCCGTCTGACACCCCACAATACATTCTGTGGCGTCACAATGCCTTCTGTGACGTCACAATCCAAAGTGTGACGTCACAATCCCAAGTGTGACGTCAGAATCCATTCTGACACCCCACAATCCATTCTGTGACGTCACAATGCATTCTGTGACGTCACAATCCAAAGTGTGACGTCAGAATCCCCTCGCGTCAAAATCCATTCTGTGACGTCACAATACATTCTGAGACGTCACAATGCATTCTGTGACGTCACAATGCATTCTGTGAGGTCACAATCCAGTCTGACACCCACCAATGCATTCTGTGACGTCACAATACATTCTCTGACGTCACAATCCAAAGTGTGACATCACAAACCCCTCACATCACAATAAATTCGATGATGTCACAATCCATTCTGTGACATCACAATCCATTCTGTGACATCACAATGGATTCTGTGACGTCACAATCCAGTCTCACACCCCACAATCCATTCTGTGACGTCACAATGCATTCTGTGACGTCACAATCCAAAGTGTGATGTCACAACCCCCTCGCGTCACAATCCATTCGATGATGTCACAATCCCTTCTGTGACGTCACAATACATTCTGTGACGTCACAATGCATTCTGTGACGTCACAATCCATTCTGACACCCCACAATCCATTCTGTGACGTCACAATCCATTCTGTGACGTCACAATACATTCTGTGACGTCACAATCCAAAGTGTGACGTCACAATCCATTCTTACACCCCCAATGCATTCTGTGACGTCACAATCAATTCTGTGACGTCACATTCCATGCTGTGACGTCACAATCCAAAGTGTGACGTCACAATCCACTCGCGTCACAATCCATTCTGTGATGTCATAATCCCTTCTGTGACGTCACAATCCATTCTATGACGTCACAATGCATTCTGTGACGTCACAATCCAGTCTGACACCCCACAATCCATTCTGTGACGTCACAATGCATTCTGTGAGGTCACAATCGAAAGTGTGACGTCACAATCCGCTCGCGTCACAATCCATTCTGTGACGTCACAATGCATTATGTGACGTCACAATACATTCTGTGACGTCACAATCCAGTCTGACACCCCACAATACATTCTGTGACGTCACAATGCGTTCTGTGACGTCACAATCCAAAGTGTGACGTCACAATCCCAAGTGTGACGTCAGAATCCATTCTGAAACCCCACAATACATTCTGTGAAGTCACAATGCATTCTGTGACGTCACAATCCAAAGTGTGACGTCACAATCCATTCTGACACCCCACAATCCATTCAGTGAGGTCACAATACATTCTGTGACGTCACAATCCAAAGTGTGACGTCACAATCCATTCTTACACCCCCAATCCATTCTGTGACGTCACAATCAATTCTGTGACGTCATATTCCATTCTGTGACGTCACAATCCAAAGTGTGACGTCACAATCCACTCGCGTCACAATCCATTCTGTGATGTCATAATCCCTTCTCTGACGTCACAATCCATTCTATGACGTCACAATGCATTCTGTGACGTCACAATCCAGTCTGACACCCCACAATCCATTCTGTGACGTCACAATGCATTCTGTGAGGTCACAATCCAAAGTGTGACGTCACAATCCCCTCGCGTCACAATCCATTCTGTGACGTCACAATGCATTCTGTGAGGTCACAATCCAAAGTGTGACGTCACAATCCCCTCGCGTCACAATCCATTCTGTGACGTCACAATCCCTTCTGTGACGTCACAATCCAAAGTGTGACGTCACAACCCCCTCGCGTCACAATCCATTCGATGATGTCACAATCCCTTCTGTGACGTCACAATACATTCTGTGACGTCACAATCCAGTCTGACACCCCACAATACATTCTGTGACGTCACAATGCATTCTGTGACGTCACAATCCAAAGTGTGACGTCACAATGCATTCTGTGACGTCACAATCCATTCTGACGCACCACAATGCATTCTGTAACGTCACAATGCATTCTGTGACGTCACAATCCAAAGTGTGATGTCACAATCCCCTCGCATCACAATCCATTCTGTGATGTCACAATGCATTCTGTGACGTCACAATCCCTTCTGTGACGTCACAATGCATTCTGTGACGTCACAATCCAGTCTAACACCCCACAATCCATTCTGTGACGTCACAATGCATTCTGTGAGGTCACAATCCAAAGTGTGACGTCACAATCCGCTCGCGTCACAATGCATTCTGTGACGTCACAATACATTCTGTGACGTCACAATCCAAAGTGTGACGTCACAATCCATTCTGTGACATCACAATGGATTCTGTGACGTCACACTTTGTATTGTGACGTCACAATGCATTCTGTGACGTCACAATCCAAAGTGTGACGTCACAATCCACTCGCGTCACAATCCATTCTGTGATGTCATAATCCCTTCTGTGACGTCACAATCCATTCTATGTCTTCACAATGCATTCTGTGACGTCACAATCCAGTCTGACACCCCACAATCCATTCTGTGACGTCACAATGCATTCTGTGACGTCACAACCCAAAGTGTGACGTCACAATCCATTCTGACACCCCACAATCCATTCTGTGATGTCATAATCCCTTCTGTGACGTCACAATCCATTCTATGACGTCACAATGCATTCTGTGACGTCACAATCCATTCTGTGACGTCACAATCCAAAGTGTGACGTCACAACCCCCTCGCGTCACAATCCATTCGATGATGTCACAATCCCTTCTGTGATGTCACAATCCATTCTGTGACGTCACAATCCCGTCTGACACGCCACAATACATTCTGTGACGTCACAATGCCTTCTGTGACGTCACAATCCAAAGTTTGACGTCACTATCCCAAGTGTGACGTCAGAATCCATTCTGACACCCCAGAATACATTCTGTGAAGTCACAATGCATTCTGTGACGTCACAATCCAAAGTGTGACGCCACAATCCATTCTGACAACCCACAATCCATTCTGTGATGTCATAATCCCTTCTGTGACGTCACAATCCAAAGTGTGACGTCACAATCCCAAGTGTGACGTCAGAATCCATTCTGACACCCCACAATCCATTCTGTGACGTCACAATGCATTCTGTGACGTCACAATGCATTCTGTGACGTCACAATCCAGTCTGACACCCAACAATGCATTCTGTGACGTCACAATTACATTCTCTGACGTCACAATCCAAAGCGTGACATCACAAACCCCTCGCGTCACAATCCATTCGATGATGTCACAATCCCTTCTGTGACATCACAATCCCTTCTGTGACATCACAATGCATTCTGTGACGTCACAATCCAGTCTGACACCCCACAATCCATTCTGTGACGTCACAATGCATTCTGTGATGTCACAATCCAAAGTATGACGTCACAATCCCCTCGCGTCAAAATCCATTCTGTGACGTCACAATACATTCTGTGACGTCACAATCCATGCTATGACGTCACAATGGATTCTGTGACGTCACAATCCAGTCTGACACCCCACAATCCATTCTGTGACGTCACAATGCATTCTGTGACGTCACAATCCAAAGTGTGATGTCACAACCCCCTCGCGTCACAATCCATTCGATGATGTCACAATCCCTTCTGTGACGTCACAATACATTCTGTGACGTCACAATGCATTCTGTGACGTCACAATCCATTCTGACACCCCACAATCCATTCTGAGACGTCACAATCCATTCTGTGACGTCACAATACATTCTGTGACGTCACAATCCAAAGTGTGACGTCACAATCCATTCTTACACCCCCAATGCATTCTGTGACGTCACAATCCATTCTGACACCCCACAATCCATTCTGTGATGTCATAATCCCTTCTCTGACGTCACAATCCATTCTATGACGTCACAATCCAAAGTGTGACGTCACAATCCATTCTTACACCCCCAATGCATTCTGTGACGTCACAATCAATTCTGTGACGTCACAATGCGTTCTGTGACGTCACAATCCAAAGTGTGACGTCACAATCCCAAGTGTGACGTCAGAATCCATTCTGAAACCCCACAATACATTCTGTGAAGTCACAATGCATTCTGTGACGTCACAATCCAAAGTGTGACGTCACAATCCATTCTGACACCCCACAATCCATTCAGTGAGGTCACAATGCATTCTGTGACGTCACAATCCATTCTGACACCCCACAATCCATTCTGTGACGTCACAATCCATTCTGTGACGTCACAATACATTCTGTGACGTCACAATCCAAAGTGTGACGTCACAATCCATTCTTACACCCCCAATGCATTCTGTGACGTCACAATCAATTCTGTGACGTCACATTCCATGCTGTGACGTCACAATCCAAAGTGTGACGTCACAATCCACTCGCGTCACAATCCATTCTGTGATGTCATAATCCCTTCTGTGACGTCACAATCCATTCTATGACGTCACAATGCATTCTGTGACGTCACAATCCAGTCTGACACCCCACAATCCATTCTGTGACGTCACAATGCATTCTGTGAGGTCACAATCGAAAGTGTGACGTCACAATCCGCTCGCGTCACAATCCATTCTGTGACGTCACAATGCATTATGTGACGTCACAATACATTCTGTGACGTCACAATCCAGTCTGACACCCCACAATACATTCTCTGACGTCACAATGCGTTCTGTGACGTCACAATCCAAAGTGTGACGTCACAATCCCAAGTGTGACGTCAGAATCCATTCTGAAACCCCACAATACATTCTGTGAAGTCACAATGCATTCTGTGACGTCACAATCCAAAGTGTGACGTCACAATCCATTCTGACACCCCACAATCCATTCAGTGAGGTCACAATACATTCTGTGACGTCACAATCCAAAGTGTGACGTCACAATCCATTCTTACACCCCCAATCCATTCTGTGACGTCACAATCAATTCTGTGACGTCATATTCCATTCTGTGACGTCACAATCCAAAGTGTGACGTCACAATCCACTCGCGTCACAATCCATTCTGTGATGTCATAATCCCTTCTCTGACGTCACAATCCATTCTATGACGTCACAATGCATTCTGTGACGTCACAATCCAGTCTGACACCCCACAATCCATTCTGTGACGTCACAATGCATTCTGTGAGGTCACAATCCAAAGTGTGACGTCACAATCCCCTCGCGTCACAATCCATTCTGTGACGTCACAATGCATTCTGTGAGGTCACAATCCAAAGTGTGACGTCACAATCCCCTCGCGTCACAATCCATTCTGTGACGTCACAATCCCTTCTGTGACGTCACAATCCAAAGTGTGACGTCACAACCCCCTCGCGTCACAATCCATTCGATGATGTCACAATCCCTTCTGTGACGTCACAATACATTCTGTGACGTCACAATCCAGTCTGACACCCCACAATACATTCTGTGACGTCACAATGCATTCTGTGACGTCACAATCCAAAGTGTGACGTCACAATGCATTCTGTGACGTCACAATCCATTCTGACGCACCACAATGCATTCTGTAACGTCACAATGCATTCTGTGACGTCACAATCCAAAGTGTGATGTCACAATCCCCTCGCATCACAATCCATTCTGTGATGTCACAATGCATTCTGTGACGTCACAATCCCTTCTGTGACGTCACAATGCATTCTGTGACGTCACAATCCAGTCTAACACCCCACAATCCATTCTGTGACGTCACAATGCATTCTGTGAGGTCACAATCCAAAGTGTGACGTCACAATCCGCTCGCGTCACAATGCATTCTGTGACGTCACAATACATTCTGTGACGTCACAATCCAAAGTGTGACGTCACAATCCATTCTGTGACATCACAATGGATTCTGTGACGTCACACTTTGTATTGTGACGTCACAATGCATTCTGTGACGTCACAATCCAAAGTGTGACGTCACAATCCACTCGCGTCACAATCCATTCTGTGATGTCATAATCCCTTCTGTGACGTCACAATCCATTCTATGTCTTCACAATGCATTCTGTGACGTCACAATCCAGTCTGACACCCCACAATCCATTCTGTGACGTCACAATGCATTCTGTGACGTCACAACCCAAAGTGTGACGTCACAATCCATTCTGACACCCCACAATCCATTCTGTGATGTCATAATCCCTTCTGTGACGTCACAATCCATTCTATGACGTCACAATGCATTCTGTGACGTCACAATCCATTCTGTGACGTCACAATCCAAAGTGTGACGTCACAACCCCCTCGCGTCACAATCCATTCGATGATGTCACAATCCCTTCTGTGATGTCACAATCCATTCTGTGACGTCACAATCCCGTCTGACACGCCACAATACATTCTGTGACGTCACAATGCCTTCTGTGACGTCACAATCCAAAGTTTGACGTCACTATCCCAAGTGTGACGTCAGAATCCATTCTGACACCCCAGAATACATTCTGTGAAGTCACAATGCATTCTGTGACGTCACAATCCAAAGTGTGACGCCACAATCCATTCTGACAACCCACAATCCATTCTGTGATGTCATAATCCCTTCTGTGACGTCACAATCCAAAGTGTGACGTCACAATCCCAAGTGTGACGTCAGAATCCATTCTGACACCCCACAATACATTCTGTGAAGTCACAATGCATTCTGTGACGTCACAATCCAAAGTGTGACGTCACAATCCAGTCTGACACCCCACAATCCATTCTGTGACGTCACAATGCATTCTGTGACGTCACAATGCATTCTGTGACGTCACAATCCAGTCTGACACCCAACAATGCATTCTGTGACGTCACAATTACATTCTCTGACGTCACAATCCAAAGCGTGACATCACAAACCCCTCGCGTCACAATCCATTCGATGATGTCACAATCCCTTCTGTGACATCACAATCCCTTCTGTGACATCACAATGCATTCTGTGACGTCACAATCCAGTCTGACACCCCACAATCCATTCTGTGACGTCACAATGCATTCTGTGATGTCACAATCCAAAGTATGACGTCACAATCCCCTCGCGTCAAAATCCATTCTGTGACGTCACAATACATTCTGTGACGTCACAATCCATGCTATGACGTCACAATGGATTCTGTGACGTCACAATCCAGTCTGACACCCCACAATCCATTCTGTGACGTCACAATGCATTCTGTGACGTCACAATCCAAAGTGTGATGTCACAACCCCCTCGCGTCACAATCCATTCGATGATGTCACAATCCCTTCTGTGACGTCACAATACATTCTGTGACGTCACAATGCATTCTGTGACGTCACAATCCATTCTGACACCCCACAATCCATTCTGAGACGTCACAATCCATTCTGTGACGTCACAATACATTCTGTGACGTCACAATCCAAAGTGTGACGTCACAATCCATTCTTACACCCCCAATGCATTCTGTGACGTCACAATCCATTCTGACACCCCACAATCCATTCTGTGACGTCACAATCCATTCTGTGACGTCACAATACATTCTGTGACGTCACAATCCAAAGTGTGACGTCACAATCCATTCTTACACCCCCAATGCATTCTGTGACGTCACAATCAATTCTGTGACGTCACATTCCATGCTGTGACGTCACAATCCAAAGTGTGACGTCACAATCCACTCGCGTCACAATCCATTCTGTGATGTCATAATCCCTTCTCTGACGTCACAATCCATTCTATGACGTCACAATGCATTCTGTGACGTCACAATACATTCTGTGACGTCACAATCCAGTCTGACACCCCACAATACATTCTGTGACGTCACAATGCGTTCTGTGACGTCACAATCCAAAGTGTGACGTCACAATCCCAAGTGTGACGTCAGAATCCATTCTGAAACCCCACAATACATTCTGTGAAGTCACAATGCATTCTGTGACGTCACAATCCAAAGTGTGACGTCACAATCCATTCTGACACCCCACAATCCATTCAGTGAGGTCACAATACATTCTGTGACGTCACAATCCAAAGTGTGACGTCACAATCCATTCTTACACCCCCAATCCATTCTGTGACGTCACAATCAATTCTGTGACGTCATATTCCATTCTGTGACGTCACAATCCAAAGTGTGACGTCACAATCCACTCGCGTCACAATCCATTCTGTGATGTCATAATCCCTTCTCTGACGTCACAATCCATTCTATGACGTCACAATGCATTCTGTGACGTCACAATCCAGTCTGACACCCCACAATCCATTCTGTGACGTCACAATGCATTCTGTGAGGTCACAATCCAAAGTGTGACGTCACAATCCCCTCGCGTCACAATCCATTCTGTGACGTCACAATGCATTCTGTGAGGTCACAATCCAAAGTGTGACGTCACAATCCCCTCGCGTCACAATCCATTCTGTGACGTCACAATCCCTTCTGTGACGTCACAATCCAAAGTGTGACGTCACAACCCCCTCGCGTCACAATCCATTCGATGATGTCACAATCCCTTCTGTGACGTCACAATACATTCTGTGACGTCACAATCCAGTCTGACACCCCACAATACATTCTGTGACGTCACAATGCATTCTGTGACGTCACAATCCAAAGTGTGACGTCACAATGCATTCTGTGACGTCACAATCCATTCTGACGCACCACAATGCATTCTGTAACGTCACAATGCATTCTGTGACGTCACAATCCAAAGTGTGATGTCACAATCCCCTCGCATCACAATCCATTCTGTGATGTCACAATGCATTCTGTGACGTCACAATCCCTTCTGTGACGTCACAATGCATTCTGTGACGTCACAATCCATTCTGACACCCCACAATCCATTCTGTGACGTCACAATGCATTCTGTGAGGTCACAATCCAAAGTGTGACGTCACAATCCGCTCGCGTCACAATGCATTCTGTGACGTCACAATACATTCTGTGACGTCACAATCCAAAGTGTGACGTCACAATCCATTCTGTGACATCACAATGGATTCTGTGACGTCACACTTTGTATTGTGACGTCACAATGCATTCTGTGACGTCACAATCCAAAGTGTGACGTCACAATCCACTCGCGTCACAATCCATTCTGTGATGTCATAATCCCTTCTGTGACGTCACAATCCATTCTATGTCTTCACAATGCATTCTGTGACGTCACAATCCAGTCTGACACCCCACAATCCATTCTGTGACGTCACAATGCATTCTGTGACGTCACAACCCAAAGTGTGACGTCACAATCCATTCTGACACCCCACAATCCATTCTGTGATGTCATAATCCCTTCTGTGACGTCACAATCCATTCTATGACGTCACAATGCATTCTGTGACGTCACAATCCATTCTGTGACGTCACAATCCAAAGTGTGACGTCACAACCCCCTCGCGTCACAATCCATTCGATGATGTCACAATCCCTTCTGTGATGTCACAATCCATTCTGTGACGTCACAATCCCGTCTGACACGCCACAATACATTCTGTGACGTCACAATGCCTTCTGTGACGTCACAATCCAAAGTTTGACGTCACTATCCCAAGTGTGACGTCAGAATCCATTCTGACACCCCAGAATACATTCTGTGAAGTCACAATGCATTCTGTGACGTCACAATCCAAAGTGTGACGCCACAATCCATTCTGACAACCCACAATCCATTCTGTGATGTCATAATCCCTTCTGTGACGTCACAATCCAAAGTGTGACGTCACAATCCCAAGTGTGACGTCAGAATCCATTCTGACACCCCACAATACATTCTGTGAAGTCACAATGCATTCTGTGACGTCACAATCCAAAGTGTGACGTCACAATCCAGTCTGACACCCCACAATCCATTCTGTGACGTCACAATGCATTCTGTGACGTCACAATGCATTCTGTGACGTCACAATCCAGTCTGACACCCAACAATGCATTCTGTGACGTCACAATTACATTCTCTGACGTCACAATCCAAAGCGTGACATCACAAACCCCTCGCGTCACAATCCATTCGATGATGTCACAATCCCTTCTGTGACATCACAATCCCTTCTGTGACATCACAATGCATTCTGTGACGTCACAATCCAGTCTGACACCCCACAATCCATTCTGTGACGTCACAATGCATTCTGTGATGTCACAATCCAAAGTATGACGTCACAATCCCCTCGCGTCAAAATCCATTCTGTGACGTCACAATACATTCTGTGACGTCACAATCCATGCTATGACGTCACAATGGATTCTGTGACGTCACAATCCAGTCTGACACCCCACAATCCATTCTGTGACGTCACAATGCATTCTGTGACGTCACAATCCAAAGTGTGATGTCACAACCCCCTCGCGTCACAATCCATTCGATGATGTCACAATCCCTTCTGTGACGTCACAATACATTCTGTGACGTCACAATGCATTCTGTGACGTCACAATCCATTCTGACACCCCACAATCCATTCTGAGACGTCACAATCCATTCTGTGACGTCACAATACATTCTGTGACGTCACAATCCAAAGTGTGACGTCACAATCCATTCTTACACCCCCAATGCATTCTGTGACGTCACAATCCATTCTGACACCCCACAATCCATTCTGTGACGTCACAATCCATTCTGTGACGTCACAATACATTCTGTGACGTCACAATCCAAAGTGTGACGTCACAATCCATTCTTACACCCCCAATGCATTCTGTGACGTCACAATCAATTCTGTGACGTCACATTCCATGCTGTGACGTCACAATCCAAAGTGTGACGTCACAATCCACTCGCGTCACAATCCATTCTGTGATGTCATAATCCCTTCTCTGACGTCACAATCCATTCTATGACGTCACAATGCATTCTGTGACGTCACAATCCAGTCTGACACCCCACAATCCATTCTGTGACGTCACAATGCATTCTGTGAGGTCACAATCCAAAGTGTGATGTCACAATCCCCTCGCGTCACAATCCATTCTGTGACGTCACAATGCATTCTGTGAGGTCACAATCGAAAGTGTGACGTCACAATCCGCTCGCGTCACAATCCATTCTGTGACGTCACAATGCATTATGTGACGTCACAATACATTCTGTGACGTCACAATCCAGTCTGACACCCCACAATACATTCTGTGACGTCACAATGCGTTCTGTGACGTCACAATCCAAAGTGTGACGTCACAATCCCAAGTGTGACGTCAGAATCCATTCTGAAACCCCACAATACATTCTGTGAAGTCACAATGCATTCTGTGACGTCACAATCCAAAGTGTGACGTCACAATCCATTCTGACACCCCACAATCCATTCTGTGACGTCACAATCCATTCTGTGACGTCACAATACATTCTGTGACGTCACAATCCAAAGTGTGACGTCACAATCCATTCTTACACCCCCAATGCATTCTGTGACGTCACAATCAATTCTGTGACGTCACATTCCATGCTGTGACGTCACAATCCAAAGTGTGACGTCACAATCCACTCGCGTCACAATCCATTCTGTGATGTCATAATCCCTTCTGTGAAGTCACAATCCATTCTATGACGTCACAATGCATTCTGTGACGTCACAATCCAGTCTGACACCCCACAATCCATTCTGTGACGTCACAATGCATTCTGTGAGGTCACAATCCAAAGTGTGATGTCACAATCCCCTCGCGTCACAATCCATTCTGTGACGTCACAATGCATTCTGTGAGGTCACAATCGAAAGTGTGACGTCACAATCCGCTCGCGTCACAATCCATTCTGTGACGTCACAATGCATTATGTGACGTCACAATACATTCTGTGACGTCACAATCCAGTCTGACACCCCACAATACATTCTGTGACGTCACAATGCGTTCTGTGACGTCACAATCCAAAGTGTGACGTCACAATCCCAAGTGTGACGTCAGAATCCATTCTGAAACCCCACAATACATTCTGTGAAGTCACAATGCATTCTGTGACGTCACAATCCAAAGTGTGACGTCACAATCCATTCTGACACCCCACAATCCATTCAGTGAGGTCACAATACATTCTGTGACGTCACAATCCAAAGTGTGACGTCACAATCCATTCTTACACCCCCAATCCATTCTGTGACGTCACAATCAATTCTGTGACGTCATATTCCATTCTGTGACGTCACAATCCAAAGTGTGACGTCACAATCCACTCGCGTCACAATCCATTCTGTGATGTCATAATCCCTTCTCTGACGTCACAATCCCTTCTGTGACGTCACAATACATTCTGTGACGTCACAATCCAGTCTGACACCCCACAATACATTCTGTGACGTCACAATGCGTTCTGTGACGTCACAATCCAAAGCGTGACGTCACAATCCCAAGTGTGACGTCAGAATCCATTCTGACACCCCACAATACATTCTGTGACGTCACAATGCATTCTGTGAGGTCACAATCCAAAGTGTGACGTCACAATCCCCTCGCGTCACAATCCATTCTGTGACGTCACAATGCATTCTGTGAGGTCACAATCCAAAGTGTGACGTCACAATCCATTCTGACACCCCACAATCCATTCTGTGACGTCACAATGCATTCTGTGAGGTCACAATCCAAAGTGTGACGTCACAATCCATTCTGACACCCCACAATCCATTCTGTGACGTCACAATGCATTCTGTGACGTCACAATCCAGCCTGACACCCCACAATCCATTCTGTGACGTCACAATGCATTCTGTGACGTCACAATCCAAAGTGTGACGTCACAATCCCCTCGCGTCACAATCCATTCTGTGACGTCACAATGCATTCTGTGAGGTCACAATCCAAAGTGTGACGTCACAATCCATTCTGTGACGTCACAATGCATTCTGTGACGTCACAATCCAAAGTGTGACGTCACAATATATTCTGTGACGTCACAATGCATTCGGTGACATCACAATGGATTCTGTGACGTCACAATCCAGTCTCACACCCCACAATCCATTCTGCGACGTCACAATGCATTCTGTGATGTCACAATGCAAAGTATGACGTCACAATCCCCTCGCGTCAAAATCCATTCTGTGACGTCACAATACATTCTGAGACGTCACAATGCATTCTGTGACGTCACAATCCAGTCTGACACCCCACAATCCATTCTGTGACGTCACAATGCATTCTGTGACGTCACAATACATTCTGTGACGTCACAATCCAAAAGTGTGACGTCACAATCCATTGTGTGACGTCACAATCCATTCTGTGACGTCACAATCCAAAGTGTGACGTCACAATGCATTCTGTGACGTCAGAATCCATTCTGACACCCCACAATCCATTCTGTGAAGTCACAATGCATTCTGTGACGTCACAATCCAAAGTGTGACGTCACAATCCCCTCGCGTCACAATCCATTCGATGCTGTCACAATCCCTTCTGTGACATCACAATACATTCTGTGACATCACAATGAATTCTGTGACGTCACAATCCAATCTGACACCCCACAATCCATTCTGTGACGTCACAATGCATTCTGTGACGTCACAATCCAAAGTTTGACGTCAGAATCCCCTCGCGTCAAAATCCATTCTGTGACGTCACAATACATTCTGAGACGTCACAATGCATTCTGTGACGTCACAATGCATTCTGTGACGTCACAATCCAGTCTGACACCCACCAATGCATTCTGTGACGTCACAATGCATTCTGTGACGTCACAATCCAAAGTGTGACGTCACAATCCCCTCGCATCACAATCCATTCTGTGACGTCACAATCCCTTCTGTGACGTCACAATCCATTCTGACACCCCACAATCCATTCTGTGACGTCACAATGCAATCTGTGACGTCACAATCCATTATGTGACGTCACAATCCATAGTGTGACGTCACAATGCATTCTGTGACGTCACAATGCATTCTGTGACGTCACAATCCAAAGTGTGACGTCACAATCCACTCGCATCACAATCCATTCTGTGATGTCACAATGCATTCTGTGACGTCACAATCCCTTCTGTGACGTCACAATGCATTCTGTGACGTCACAATCCAGTCTGACACCCCACAATCCATTCTGTGACGTCACAATGCATTCTGTGACGTCACAATCCAAAGTGTGACGTCACAACCCCCTCGCGTCACAATCCATTCGATGATGTCACAATCCCTTATGTGACGTCACAATACATTCTGTGACGTCACAATCCAGTCTGACACCCCACAATACATTCTGTGACGTCACAATGCGTTCTGTGACGTCACAATCCAAAGTGTGACGTCACAATCCCAAGTGTGACGTCAGAATCCATTCTGACACCCCACAATACATTCTGTGAAGTCACAATGCATTCTGTGACGTCACAATCCAAAGTGTGACGTCACAATCCATTCTGACACCCCACAATCCATTCTGTGACGTCACAATGCATTCTGTGACGTCACAATCCAAAGTGTGACGTCACAATATATTCTGTGACGTCACAATACATTCTGACACACCACAATGCATTCTGTGACGTCACAATGCATTCTGTGACGTCACAATCCAAAGTGTGACGTCACAATCCATTCTGACACCCCACAATCCATTCTGTGACGTCACAATACATTCTGTGACGTCACAATCCAAAGTGTGACGTCACAATCCATTCTTACACCCCAATCCATTCTGTGACGTCACAATCCATTCTGTGACGTCACAATGCATTCTGTGATGTCACAATGCAAAGTATGACGTCACAATCCCCTCGCGTCACAATCCATTCGATGATGTCACAATCCCTTCTGTGACGTCACAATCCATTCTGTGACATCACAATGAATTCTGTGACGTCACAATCCAATCTGACACCCCACAATCCATTCTGTGACGTCACAATGCATTCTGTGACGTCACAATCCAAAGTGTGACGTCACAATCCCCTCGCGTCAAAATCCATTCTGTGACGTCACAATACATTCTGAGACGTCACAATCCAAAGTGTGACGTCACAATCCCCTCGCATCACAATCCATTCTTTGATGTCACAATGCATTCTGTGATGTCACAATCCCTTCTGTGACGTCACAATCCATTCTGTGACGTCACAATCCAAAGTGTGACGTCACAATCCCCTCGCGTCAAAATCCATTCTGTGACGTCACAATACATTCTGTGACGTCACAATCCATGCTATGACGTCACAATGGATTCTGTGACGTCACAATCCAGTCTGACACCCCACAATCCATTCTGTGACGTCACAATGCATTCTGTGACGTCACAATCCAAAGTGTGATGTCACAACCCCCTCGCGTCACAATCCATTCGATGATGTCACAATCCATTCTGACACCCCACAATCCATTCTGTGACGTCACAATACATTCTGTGACGTCACAATCCAAAGTGTGACGTCACAATCCATTCTTACACCCCAATCCCTTCTGTGACGTCACAATCCATTCTATGACGTCACAATGCATTCTGTGACGTCACAATCCAGTCTGACACCCAACAATGCATTCTGTGACGTCACAATCCAAAGTGTGACGTCACAATCCATTCTGACACCCCACAATCCATTCTGTGACGTCACAATGCCTTCTGTGACGTCACAATCCAAAGTGTGACGTCACAATCCCAAGTGTGACGTCAGAATCCATTCTGACACCCCACAATACATTCTGTGAAGTCACAATGCATTCTGTGACGTCACAATCCAAAGCGTGACATCACAAACCCCTCGCGTCACAGTACATTCGATGATGTCACAATCCCTTCTGTGACATCACAATCCCTTCTGTGACGTCACAATGCATTCTGTGACGTCACAATCCAGTCTGACACCCCACAATCCATTCTGTGACGTCACAATGCATTCTGTGACGTCACAATCCAAAGTGTGACGTCACAATCCCCTCGTGTCAAAATCCATTCTGTGACGTCACAATACATTCTGTGACGTCACAATCCATGCTATGACGTCACAATGGATTCTGTGACGTCACAATCCAGTCTGACACCCCACAATCCATTCTGTGACGTCACAATGCATTCTGTGACGTCACAATCCAAAGTGTGACGTCACAATCCCCTCACGTCACAATCCATTCTGTGACGTCACAATACATTCTGTGACGTCACAATCCAGTCTGACACCCCACAATACATTCTGTGACGTCACAATGCGTTCTGTGACGTCACAATCCAAAGTGTGACGTCACAATCCCAAGTGTGACGTCAGAATCCATTCTGACACCCCACAATACATTCTGTGAAGTCACAATGCATTCTGTGACGTCACAATCCAAAGTGTGACGTCACAATCCATTCTGACACCCCACAATCAATTCTGTGACGTCACAATGCATTCTGTGACGTCACAATCCAAAGTGTGACGTCACAATATATTCTGTGACGTCACAATCCATTCTGACACCCCACAATCCATTCTGTGACGTCACAATACATTCTGTGACGTCACAATCCAAAGTGTGACGTCACAATCCATTCTTACACCCCAATCCATTCTGTGACGTCACAATCCATTCTGTGACGTCACAATGCATTCTGTGATGTCACAATGCAAAGTATGACGTCACAATCCCCTCGCGTCACAATCCATTCTGTGACGTCACAATACATTCTGAGACGTCACAATGCATTCTGTGACGTCACAATCCAGTCTGACACCCCACAATCCATTCTGTGACGTCACAATGCATTCTGTGACGTCACAATCCATTCTGTGACGTCACAATCCATAGTGTGACGTCACAATGCATTCTGTGACGTCACAATGCATTCTGTGACGTCACAATCCAAAGTGTGACGTCACAATGCATTCTGTGACGTCACAATCCATTCTGACGCACCACAATGCATTCTGTGACGTCACAATGCATTCTGTGACATCACAATCCAAAGTGTGACGTCACAATCCCCTCGCATCACAATCCATTCTGTGATGTCACAATGCATTCTGTGACGTCACAATCCCTTCTGTGACGTCACAATGCATTCTGTGACGTCACAATCCAGTCTAACACCCCACAATCCAATCTGTGACGTCACAATGCATTCTGTGAGGTCACAATCCAAAGTGTGACGTCACAATCCGCTCGCGTCACAATGCATTCTGTGACGTCACAATGCATTCTGTGACGTCACAATGCCTTCTGTGACGTCACAATCCAAAGTGTGACGTCACAATCCCAAGTGTGACGTCAGAATCCATTCTGTGACGTCACACTTTGTATTGTGACGTCACAATGCATTCTGTGACGTCACAATCCAAAGTGTGACGTCACAATCCACTCGCGTCACAATCCATTCTGTGATGTCATAATCCCTTCTGTGACGTCACAATACATTCTATGTCTTCACAATGCATTCTGTGACGTCACAATCCAGTCTGACACCCCACAATCCATTCTGTGACGTCACAATGCATTCTGTGACGTCACAACCCAAAGTGTGACGTCACAATCCATTCTAACAACCCACAATCCATTCTGTGATGTCATAATCCCTTCTGTGACATCGCAATGCATTCTGTGACGTCACAATCCAAAGTGTGACGTCACAATCCCCTCGCATCACAATCCATTCTGTGACGTCAGAATCCCTTCTGTGACGTCACAATCCAAAGTGTGACGTCACAACCCCCTCGCGTCACAATCCATTCGATGATGTCACAATCCCTTCTGTGACGTCACAATCCATTCTGTGACGTCACAATCCCGTCTGACACCCCACAATACATTCTGTGACGTCACAATGCCTTCTGTGACGTCACAATCCAAAGTGTGACGTCACAATCCCAAGTGTGACGTCAGAATCCATTCTGACACCCCACAATACATTCTGTGAAGTCACAATGCATTCTGTGACGTCACAATCCAAAGTGTGACGTCACAATCCATTCTGACAACCCACAATCCATTCTGTGATGTCATAATCCCTTCTGTGACGTCACAATCCAAAGTGTGACGTCACAATCCCAAGTGTGACGTCAGAATCCATTCTGACACCCCACAATACATTCTGTGAAGTCACAATGCATTCTGTGACGTCACAATCCAAAGTGTGACGTCACAATCCATTCTGACACCCCACAATCCATTCTGTGACGTCACAATGCATTCTGTGAGGTCACAATCCAAAGTGTGACGTCACAATCCATTCTGACACCCCACAATCCATTCTGTGACGTCACAATGCATTCTGTGACGTCACAATCCAAAGTGTGACGTCACAATCCCCTCGCGTCACAATCCATTCTGTGATGTCATAATCCCTTCTGTGACATCACAATCCGCTCTATGACGTCACAATGCATTCTGTGACGTCACAATCCAGTCTGACACCCAACAATGCATTCTGTGACGTCACAATTACATTCTCTGACGTCACAATCCAAAGCGTGACATCACAAACCCCTCGCGTCACAATACATTCGATGATGTCACAATCCCTTCTGTGACATCACAATCCCTTCTGTGACGTCACAATGCATTCTGTGACGTCACAATCCAGTCTGACACCCCACAATCCATTCTGTGACGTCACAATGCATTCTGTGACGTCACAATCCAAAGTGTGACGTCACAATCCCCTCGCGTCAAAATCCATTCTGTGACATCACAATACATTCTGTGACGTCACAATCCATGCTATGATGTCACAATGGATTCTGTGACGTCACAATCCAGTCTGACACCCCACAATCCATTCTGTGACGTCACAATGCATTCTGTGACGTCACAATCCAAAGTGTGATGTCACAACCCCCTCGCGTCACAATCCATTCAATGATGTCACAATCCCTTCTGTGACGTCACAATACATTCTGTGACGTCACAATGCATTCTGTGACGTCACAATCCATTCTGACACCCCACAATCCATTCTGTGACGTCACAATCCATTCTGTGACGTCACAATACATTCTGTGACATCACAATGCATTCTGTGAGGTCACAATCCAAAGTGTGACGTCACAATGCATTCTGTGACGTCACAATCCATTCTTACACCCCCAATCCATTCTGTGACGTCACAATCAATTCTGTGACGTCACATTCCATGCTGTGACGTCACAATCCAAAGTGTGACGTCACAATCCACTCGCGTCACAATCCATTCTGTGATGTCATAATCCCTTCTGTGACGTCACAATCCATTCTATGACGTCACAATGCATTCTGTGACGTCACAATCCAGTCTGACACCCCACAATCCATTCTGTGACGTCACAATCCCTTCTGTGACGTCACAATCCAAAGTGTGACGTCACAACCCCCTCGCGTCACAATCCATACGATGATGTCACAATCCCTTCTGTGACGTCACAATACATTCTGTGACGTCACAATCCAGTCTGACACCCCACAATACATTCTGTGACGTCACAATGCGTTCTGTGACGTCACAATCCAAAGTGTGACGTCACAATCCCAAGTGTGACGTCAGAATCCATTCTGACACCCCACAAAACATTCTGAGAAGTCACAATGCATTCTGTGACGTCACAATCCAAAGTGTGACGTCACAATCCATTCTGACACCCCACAATCCATTCTGTGACGTCACAATGCATTCTGTGAGGTCACAATCCAAAGTGTGACGTCACAATATATTCTGTGACGTCACAATCCATTCTGACACACCACAATGCATTCTGTGACGTCACAATGCATTCTGTGACGTCACAATCCAAAGTGTGACGTCACAATCCATTCTGACACTCCACAATCCATTCTGTGACGTCACAATACATTCTGTGACGTCACAATCCAAAGTGTGACGTCACAATCCATTCTTACACCCCCAATCCATTCTGTGACGTCACAATCAATTCTGTGACGTCACATTCCATGCTGTGACGTCACAATCCAAAGTGTGACGTCACAATCCACTCGCGTCACAATCCATTCTGTGATGTCATAATCCCTTCTGTGACGTCACAATCCATTCTATGACGTCACAATGCATTCTGTGACGTCACAATCCAGTCTAACACCCCACAATCCATTCTGTGACGTCACAATCCAAAGTGTGACGTCACAATCCCCTCGCATCAGAATCCATTCTGTGATGTCACAATGCATTCTGTGACATCACAATCCCTTCTGTGACGTCACAATGCATACTGTGACGTCACAATCCAGTCTAACACCCCAGAATCCATTCTGTGACGTCACAATGCATTCTGTGAGGTCACAATCCAAAGTGTGACGTCACAATCCCCTCGCGTCACAATCCATTCTGTGACGTCACAATGCATTCTGTGAGGTCACAATCCAAAGTGTGACGTCACAATCCCCTCGCGTCACAATCCCTTCTGTGACGTCACAATACATTCTGTGACGTCACAATCCAGTCTGACACCCCACAATACATTCTGTGACGTCACAATACGTTCTGTGACGTCACAATCCAAAGTGTGACGTCACAATCCAAAGTGTGACGTCAGAATCCATTCTGACACCCCACAATACATTCTGTGACGTCACAATCCATTCTGTGACGTCACAATCCAAAGTGTGACGTCACAATCCATTCTGACACCCCACAATCCATTCTGTGAGGTCACAATCCAAAGTGTGACGTCACAATCCATTCTGACACCCCACAATCCATTCTGTGACGTCACAATGCATTCTGTGACGTCACAATCCAAAGTGTGACGTCACAATCCCCTCGCGTCACAATCCATTCTGTGACGTCACAATAAATTTTGTGACGTCACAATCCATGCTATGACGTCACAATGGATTCTGTGACGTCACAATCCAGTCTGACACCCCACAATCCATTCTGTGACGTCACAATGCATTCTGTGACGTCACAATCCAAAGTGTGATGTCACAACCCCCTCGCGTCACAATCCATTCGATGATGTCACAATCCCTTCTGTGACATCACAATCCCTTCTGTGACATCACAATGGATTCTGTGACGTCAGAATCCATTCTGACACCCCACAATCCATTCTGTGACGTCACAATGCATTCTGTGATGTCACAATGCAAAGTATGACGTCACAATCCCCTCGCGTCACAATTCATTCTGTGACGTCACAATACATTCTGAGACGTCACAATGCATTCTGTGACGTCACAATCCAGTCTGACACCCCACAATCCATTCTGTGACGTCACAATGCATTCTGTGACGTCACAATCCAAAGTGTGACGTCACAGTCCCCTCGCGTCAAAATCCCTTCTGTGACGTCACAATCCATTCTGTGACGTCACAATCCATGCTATGACGTCACAATGGATTCTGTGACGTCACAATCCAGTCTGACACCCCACAATCCATTCTGTGACGTCACAATGCATTCTGTGACGTCACAATCCAAAGTGTGATGTCACAACCCCCTCGCGTCACAATCCATTCGATGATGTCACAATCCCTTCTGTGACATCACAATCCATTCTGTGACATCACAATGGATTCTGTGACGTCACAATCCAGTCTGACACCCCACAATCCATTCTGTGACGTCACAATGCATTCTGTGATGTCACAATGCAAAGTATGACGTCACAATCCCCTCGCGTCAAAATCCATTCTGTGACGTCACAATACATTCTGAGACGTCACAATGGATTCTGTGACGTCACAATCCAGTCTGACACCCCACAATACATTCTGTGACGTCACAATGCATTCTGTGACGTCACAATACATTCTGTGACGTCACAATCCAAAGTGTGACGTCACAATCCATTGTGTGACGTCACAATACATTATGTGACGTCACAATCCAAAGTGTGACGTCACAATCCAAAGTGTGACGTCACAATATATTCTGTGACGTCACAATCCATTCTGACACACCACAATGCATTCTGTGACGTTACAATTCATTCTGTGACGTCACAATCCAAAGTGTGACGTCACAATCCATTCTGACACCCCACAATCCATTCTGTGAAGTCACAATACATTCTGTGACGTCACAATCCAAAGTGTGACGTCACAATCCATTCTTACACCCCCAATCCATTCTGTGACGTCACAATCAATTCTGTGACGTCACATTCCATTCTGTGACGTCACAATCCAAAGTGTGACGTCACAATCCAGTCTGACACCCCACAATCCATTCTGTGACGTCACAATGCATTCTGTGAGGTCACAATCCAAAGTGTGACGTCACAATCCCCACGCGACACAATCCATTCTGTGACGTCACAATGCATTCTGTGACGTCACAATCCAAAGTGTGACGTCACAATCCCCTCGCGTCACAATCCCTTCTGTGACGTCACAATACATTCTGTGACGTCACAATCCATGCTATGACGTCACAATGGATTCTGTGACGTCACAATCCAGTCTGACACCCCACAATCCATTCTGTGACGTCACAATGCATTCTGTGACGTCACAAACCAAAGTGTGATGTCACAACCCCCTCGCGTCACAATCCATTCGATGATGTCACAATCCCTTCTGTGACATCACAATCCCTTCTGTGACATCACAATGCATTCTGTGACGTCACAATCCAGTCTTACACCCCACAATCCATTCTGTGACGTCACAATGCATTCTGTGATGTCACAATATAAAGTATGACGTCACAATCCCCTCGCGTCACAATTCATTCTGTGACGTCACAATACATTCTGAAACGTCTCAATGCATTCTGTGACGTCACAATCCAGTCTGACACCCCACAATCCATTCTGTGACGTCACAATGCATTCTGTGACGTCACAATACATTCTGTGACGTCACAATCCAAAGTGTGACGTCACAATCCATTGTGTGACGTCACAATGCATTCTGTGACGTCACAATCCAAAGTGTGACGTCACAATGCATTCTGTGACGTCACAATCCAAAGTGTGACGTCACAATGCATTCTGTGACGTCACAATCCAAAGTGTGACGTCACAATCCATTCTGACAACCCACAATCCATTCTGTGATGTCATAATACCTTCTGTGACGTCACAATCCATTCTATGACGTCACATTGCATTCTGTGACGTCACAATCCAGCCTGACACCCCACAATCCATTCTGTGACGTCACAATGCATTCTGTGACGTCACAATCCAAAGTGTGACGTCAGAAACCCCTCGCGTCACAATCCATCCGATGATGTCACAATCCCTTCTGCGACGTCACAATCCATTCTGTGACGTCACAATGCATTCTGTGACGTCACAATACATTCTGTGACGTCACAATCCAAAGTGTGACGTCACAATCCAAAGTGTGACGTCACAATATATTCTGTGACGTCACAATCCATTCTGACACACCACAATGCATTCTGTGACGTTACAATTCATTCTGTGACGTCACAATCCAAAGTGTGACGTCACAATCCATTCTGACACCCCACAATCCATTCTGTGAAGTCACAATACATTCTGTGACGTCACAATCCAAAGTGTGACGTCACAATCCATTCTTACACCCCCAATCCATTCTGTGACGTCACAATCAATTCTGTGACGTCACATTCCATTCTGTGACGTCACAATCCAAAGTGTGACGTCACAATCCACTCGCGTCACAATCCATTCTGTGATGTCACAATCCCTTCTGTAACGTCACAATCCATTCTCTGACGTCACAATCCAAAGTGTGACGTCACAATCCAGTCTGACACCCCACAATCCATTCTGTGACGTCACAATGCATTCTGTGAGGTCACAATCCAAAGTGTGACGTCACAATCCCCTCGCGACACAATCCATTCTGTGACGTCACAATGCATTCTGTGACGTCACAATCCAAAGTGTGACGTCACAATCCCCTCGCGTCACAATCCCTTCTGTGACGTCACAATACATTCTGTGACGTCACAATCCATGCTATGACGTCACAATGGATTCTGTGACGTCACAATCCAGTCTGACACCCCACAATCCATTCTGTGACGTCACAATGCATTCTGTGACGTCACAAACCAAAGTGTGATGTCACAACCCCCTCGCGTCACAATCCATTCGATGATGTCACAATCCCTTCTGTGACATCACAATCCCTTCTGTGACATCACAATGCATTCTGTGACGTCACAATCCAGTCTTACACCCCACAATCCATTCTGTGACGTCACAATGCATTCTGTGATGTCACAATATAAAGTATGACGTCACAATCCCCTCGCGTCACAATTCATTCTGTGACGTCACAATACATTCTGAAACGTCTCAATGCATTCTGTGACGTCGCAATCCAGTCTGACACCCCACAATCCATTCTGTGACGTCACAATGCATTCTGTGACGTCACAATACATTCTGTGACGTCACAATCCAAAGTGTGACGTCACAATCCATTGTGTGACGTCACAATCCATTGTGTGACGTCACAATCCAAAGTGTGACGTCACAATGCATTCTGTGACGTCACAATCCATTCTGACACACCACAATGCATTCTGTGACGTCACAATGCATTCTGTGACGTCACAATCCAAAGTGTGACGTCAGAATCCATTCTGACACCCCACAAT
Organism: Gallinula chloropus; assembly: GCF_964237585.1. Lineage (NCBI taxonomy): Eukaryota > Metazoa > Chordata > Aves > Gruiformes > Rallidae > Gallinula > Gallinula chloropus. Next base: position 228,078 of record NW_028168172.1, on the reverse strand, counting down.
CCATTCTGTGAAGTCACAATGCATTCTGTGACGTCACAATCCAAAGTGTGACGTCACAATCCCCTCGCGTCACAATCCATTCGATGATGTCACAATCCCTTCTGTGACGTCACAATCCATTCTGTGACATCACAATGAATTCTGTGACGTCACAATCCAATCTGACACCCCACAATCCATTCTGTGACGTCACAATGCATTCTGTGACGTCACAATCCAAAGTGTGACGTCACAATCCCCTCGCGTCAAAATCCATTCTGTGACGTCACAATACATTCTGAGACGTCACAATGCATTCTGTGACGTCGCAATGCATTCTGTGAGGTCACAATCCAAAGTGTGACGTAACAATCCATTCTGACACCCCACAATCCATTCTGTGACGTCACAATGCATTCTGTGACGTCACAATCCAAAGTGTGACGTCACAATCCCCTCGCATCACAATCCATTCTTTGATGTCACAATGCATTCTGTGACGTCACAATCCCTTCTGTGACGTCACAATGCATTCTGTGACGTCACAATCCAGTCTAACACCCCAGAATCCATTCTGTGACGTCACAATGCATTCTGTGAGGTCACAATCCAAAGTGTGACGTCACAATCCGCTCGCGTCACAATCCATTCTGTGACGTCACAATCCATTCTGTGACGTCACAATGCATTCTGTGACGTCACAATCCATTCTGTGACGTCACAATCCAAAGTGTGACGTCACAATCCATTCTGTGACGTCACAATCCAAAGTGTGACGTCACAATCCAAAGTGTGACGTCACAATCCATTCTGACACCCCACAATCCATTCTGTGGCGTCACAATGCATTCTGTGACGTCACAATCCAAAGTGTGACGTCACAATCCCCTCGCGTCACAATCCATTCTGTGATGTCATAATCCCTTCTGTGACATCACAATCAGTTCTATGACGTCACAATGCATTCTGTGACGTCACAATCCAGTCTGACACCCAACAATGCATTCTGTGACGTCACAATTACATTCCCTTGACGTCACAATCCAAAGTGTGACATCACAAACCCCTCGCGTCACAATACATTCGATGATGTCACAATCCCTTCTGTGACGTCGCAATGCATTCTGTGACGTCAAAATCCAGTCTGACACCCCACAATCCATTCTGTGACGTCACAATGCATTCTGTGACGTCACAATCCAAAGTGTGACGTCACAATCCCCTCTCGTCAAAATCCATTCTGTGACGTCACAATACATTCTGTGACGTCAAAATCCATGCTATGACGTCACAATGGATTCTGTGACGTCACAATCCAGTCTGACACCCCACAATCCATTCTGTGACGTCACAATGCATTCTGTGACGTCACAATCCAAAGTGTGATGTCACAACCCCCTCGCGTCACAATCCATTCTGTGACGTCACAATCCATTCTAACACACCACAATGCATTCTGTGACGTCACAACCCAAAGTGTGACGTCACAATCCATTCTGACACCCCACAATCCATTCTGTGACGTCACAATCCAAAGTGTGACGTCACAATCCATTCTGTGACGTCACAATGCATTCTGTGACGTCACAATCCAGTCTGACACCCAACAATGCATTCTGTGACGTCACAATACATTCTCTGACGTCACAATCCAAAGTGTGACATCACAAACCCCTCGCGTCACAATACATTCGATGATGTCACAATCCCTTCTGTGACATCACAATCCCTTCTGTGACGTCGCAATGCATTCTGTGACGTCACAATCCAAAGTGTGACGTCACAATCCATTCTGACACCCCACAATCCATTCTGTGACGTCACAATGCCTTCTGTGACGTCACAATCCAAAGTGTGACGTCACAATCCCAAGTGTGACGTCAGAATCCATTCTGACACCCCACAATACATTCTGTGAAGTCACAATGCATTCTGTGACGTCACAATCCAAAGCGTGACATCACAAACCCCTCGCGTCACAGTACATTCGATGATGTCACAATCCCTTCTGTGACATCACAATCCCTTCTGTGACGTCACAATGCATTCTGTGACGTCACAATCCAGTCTGACACCCCACAATCCATTCTGTGACGTCACAATGCATTCTGTGACGTCACAATCCAAAGTGTGACGTCACAATCCCCTCGTGTCAAAATCCATTCTGTGACGTCACAATACATTCTGTGACGTCACAATCCATGCTATGACGTCACAATGGATTCTGTGACGTCACAATCCAGTCTGACACCCCACAATCCATTCTGTGACGTCACAATGCATTCTGTGACGTCACAATCCAAAGTATGACGTCACAATCCCCTCGCGTCACAATTCATTCTGTGACGTCACAATACATTCTGAAACGTCTCAATGCATTCTGTGACGTCACAATCCAGTCTGACACCCCACAATCCATTCTGTGACGTCACAATGCATTCTGTGACGTCACAATACATTCTGTGACGTCACAATCCAAAGTGTGACGTCACAATCCATTGTGTGACGTCACAATGCATTCTGTGACGTCACAATCCAAAGTGTGACGTCACAATGCATTCTGTGACGTCACAATCCATTCTGACACACCACAATGCATTCTGCGACGTCACAATGCATTCTGTGACGTCACAATCCAAAGTGTGACGTCACAATCCATTCTGACAACCCACAATCCATTCTGTGATGTCATAATACCTTCTGTGACGTCACAATCCATTCTATGACGTCACATTGCATTCTGTGACGTCACAATCCAGCCTGACACCCCACAATCCATTCTGTGACGTCACAATGCATTCTGTGACGTCACAATCCAAAGTGTGACGTCAGAAACCCCTCGCGTCACAATCCATCCGATGATGTCACAATCCCTTCTGCGACGTCACAATCCATTCTGTGACGTCACAATGCATTCTGTGACGTCACAATACATTCTGTGACGTCACAATCCAAAGTGTGACGTCACAATCCAAAGTGTGACGTCACAATATATTCTGTGACGTCACAATCCATTCTGACACACCACAATGCATTCTGTGACGTTACAATTCATTCTGTGACGTCACAATCCAAAGTGTGACGTCACAATCCATTCTGACACCCCACAATCCATTCTGTGAAGTCACAATACATTCTGTGACGTCACAATCCAAAGTGTGACGTCACAATCCATTCTTACACCCCCAATCCATTCTGTGACGTCACAATCAATTCTGTGACGTCACATTCCATTCTGTGACGTCACAATCCAAAGTGTGACGTCACAATCCACTCGCGTCACAATCCATTCTGTGATGTCACAATCCCTTCTGTAACGTCACAATCCATTCTCTGACGTCACAATCCAAAGTGTGACGTCACAATCCAGTCTGACACCCCACAATCCATTCTGTGACGTCACAATCCATTCTGTGACGTCACAATCCAAAGTGTGACGTCACAATCCCAAGTGTGACGTCACAATCCAGTCTGACACCGCACAATCCATTCTGTGACGTCACAATGCATTCTGTGAGGTCACAATCCAAAGTGTGACGTCACAATCCCCTCGCGTCACAATCCCTTCTGTGACGTCACAATACATTCTGTGACGTCACAATCCAGTCTGACACCCCACAATACATTCTGTGACGTCACAATACGTTCTGTGACGTCACAATCCAAAGTGTGACGTCACAATCCAAAGTGTGACGTCAGAATCCATTCTGACACCCCACAATCCATTCTGTGAGGTCACAATCCAAAGTGTGACGTCACAATCCATTCTGACACCCCACAATCCATTCTGTGACGTCACAATGCATTCTGTGACGTCACAATCCAAAGTGTGACGTCACAATCCCCTCGCGTCACAATCCATTCTGTGACGTCACAATAAATTTTGTGACGTCACAATCCATGCTATGACGTCACAATGGATTCTGTGACGTCACAATCCAGTCTGACACCCCACAATCCATTCTGTGACGTCACAATGCATTCTGTGACGTCACAATCCAAAGTGTGATGTCACAACCCCCTCGCGTCACAATCCATTCGATGATGTCACAATCCCTTCTGTGACATCACAATCCCTTCTGTGACATCACAATGGATTCTGTGACGTCAGAATCCATTCTGACACCCCACAATCCATTCTGTGACGTCACAATGCATTCTGTGATGTCACAATGCAAAGTATGACGTCACAATCCCCTCGCGTCACAATTCATTCTGTGACGTCACAATACATTCTGAGACGTCACAATGCATTCTGTGACGTCACAATCCAGTCTGACACCCCACAATCCATTCTGTGACGTCACAATGCATTCTGTGACGTCACAATCCATTCTGTGACGTCACAATCCATGCTATGACGTCACAATGGATTCTGTGACGTCACAATCCAGTCTGACACCCCACAATCCATTCTGTGACGTCACAATGCATTCTGTGACGTCACAATCCAAAGTGTGATGTCACAACCCCCTCGCGTCACAATCCATTCGATGATGTCACAATCCCTTCTGTGACATCACAATCCATTCTGTGACATCACAATGGATTCTGTGACGTCACAATCCAGTCTGACACCCCACAATCCATTCTGTGACGTCACAATGCATTCTGTGATGTCACAATGCAAAGTATGACGTCACAATCCCCTCGCGTCAAAATCCATTCTGTGACGTCACAATACATTCTGAGACGTCACAATGCATTCTGTGACGTCACAATCCAGTCTGACACCCCACAATACATTCTGTGACGTCACAATGCATTCTGTGACGTCACAATACATTCTGTGACGTCACAATCCAAAGTGTGACGTCACAATCCATTGTGTGACGTCACAATCCATTATGTGACGTCACAATCCAAAGTGTGACGTCACAATCCAAAGTGTGACGTCACAATATATTCTGTGACGTCACAATCCATTCTGACACACCACAATGCATTCTGTGACGTTACAATTCATTCTGTGACGTCACAATCCAAAGTGTGACGTCACAATCCATTCTGACACCCCACAATCCATTCTGTGAAGTCACAATACATTCTGTGACGTCACAATCCAAAGTGTGACGTCACAATCCATTCTTACACCCCCAATCCATTCTGTGACGTCACAATCAATTCTGTGACGTCACATTCCATTCTGTGACGTCACAATCCAAAGTGTGACGTCACAATCCACTCGCGTCACAATCCATTCTGTGATGTCACAATCCCTTCTGTAACGTCACAATCCATTCTCTGACGTCACAATCCAAAGTGTGACGTCACAATCCAGTCTGACACCCCACAATCCATTCTGTGACGTCACAATGCATTCTGTGAGGTCACAATCCAAAGTGTGACGTCACAATCCCCTCGCGACACAATCCATTCTGTGACGTCACAATGCATTCTGTGACGTCACAATCCAAAGTGTGACGTCACAATCCCCTCGCGTCACAATCCCTTCTGTGACGTCACAATACATTCTGTGACGTCACAATCCATGCTATGACGTCACAATGGATTCTGTGACGTCACAATCCAGTCTGACACCCCACAATCCATTCTGTGACGTCACAATGCATTCTGTGACGTCACAAACCAAAGTGTGATGTCACAACCCCCTCGCGTCACAATCCATTCGATGATGTCACAATCCCTTCTGTGACATCACAATCCCTTCTGTGACATCACAATGCATTCTGTGACGTCACAATCCAGTCTTACACCCCACAATCCATTCTGTGACGTCACAATGCATTCTGTGATGTCACAATATAAAGTATGACGTCACAATCCCCTCGCGTCACAATTCATTCTGTGACGTCACAATACATTCTGAAACGTCTCAATGCATTCTGTGACGTCACAATCCAGTCTGACACCCCACAATCCATTCTGTGACGTCACAATGCATTCTGTGACGTCACAATACATTCTGTGACGTCACAATACAAAGTGTGACGTCACAATCCATTGTGTGACGTCACAATGCATTCTGTGACGTCACAATCCAAAGTGTGACGTCACAATGCATTCTGTGACGTCACAATCCATTCTGACACACCACAATGCATTCTGCGACGTCACAATGCATTCTGTGACGTCACAATCCAAAGTGTGACGTCACAATCCATTCTGACAACCCACAATCCATTCTGTGATGTCATAATACCTTCTGTGACGTCACAATCCATTCTATGACGTCACATTGCATTCTGTGACGTCACAATCCAGCCTGACACCCCACAATCCATTCTGTGACGTCACAATGCATTCTGTGACGTCACAATCCAAAGTGTGACGTCAGAAACCCCTCGCGTCACAATCCATCCGATGATGTCACAATCCCTTCTGCGACGTCACAATCCATTCTGTGACGTCACAATGCATTCTGTGACGTCACAATACATTCTGTGACGTCACAATCCAAAGTGTGACGTCACAATCCAAAGTGTGACGTCACAATATATTCTGTGACGTCACAATCCATTCTGACACACCACAATGCATTCTGTGACGTTACAATTCATTCTGTGACGTCACAATCCAAAGTGTGACGTCACAATCCATTCTGACACCCCACAATCCATTCTGTGAAGTCACAATACATTCTGTGACGTCACAATCCAAAGTGTGACGTCACAATCCATTCTTACACCCCCAATCCATTCTGTGACGTCACAATCAATTCTGTGACGTCACATTCCATTCTGTGACGTCACAATCCAAAGTGTGACGTCACAATCCACTCGCGTCACAATCCATTCTGTGATGTCACAATCCCTTCTGTAACGTCACAATCCATTCTCTGACGTCACAATCCAAAGTGTGACGTCACAATCCAGTCTGACACCCCACAATCCATTCTGTGACGTCACAATGCATTCTGTGAGGTCACAATCCAAAGTGTGACGTCACAATCCCCTCGCGACACAATCCATTCTGTGACGTCACAATGCATTCTGTGACGTCACAATCCAAAGTGTGACGTCACAATCCCCTCGCGTCACAATCCCTTCTGTGACGTCACAATACATTCTGTGACGTCACAATCCATGCTATGACGTCACAATGGATTCTGTGACGTCACAATCCAGTCTGACACCCCACAATCCATTCTGTGACGTCACAATGCATTCTGTGACGTCACAAACCAAAGTGTGATGTCACAACCCCCTCGCGTCACAATCCATTCGATGATGTCACAATCCCTTCTGTGACATCACAATCCCTTCTGTGACATCACAATGCATTCTGTGACGTCACAATCCAGTCTTACACCCCACAATCCATTCTGTGACGTCACAATGCATTCTGTGATGTCACAATATAAAGTATGACGTCACAATCCCCTCGCGTCACAATTCATTCTGTGACGTCACAATACATTCTGAAACGTCTCAATGCATTCTGTGACGTCACAATCCAGTCTGACACCCCACAATCCATTCTGTGACGTCACAATGCATTCTGTGACGTCACAATACATTCTGTGACGTCACAATCCAAAGTGTGACGTCACAATCCATTGTGTGACGTCACAATCCATTGTGTGACGTCACAATCCAAAGTGTGACGTCACAATGCATTCTGTGACGTCACAATCCATTCTGACACACCACAATGCATTCTGTGACGTCACAATGCATTCTGTGACGTCACAATCCAAAGTGTGACGTCAGAATCCATTCTGACACCCCACAATCCATTCTGTGAAGTCACAATGCATTCTGTGACGTCACAATCCAAAGTGTGACGTCACAATCCCCTCGCGTCACAATCCATTCGATGATGTCACAATCCCTTCTGTGACGTCACAATCCATTCTGTGACATCACAATGAATTCTGTGACGTCACAATCCAATCTGACACCCCACAATCCATTCTGTGACGTCACAATGCATTCTGTGACGTCACAATCCAAAGTGTGACGTCACAATCCCCTCGCGTCAAAATCCATTCTGTGACGTCACAATACATTCTGAGACGTCACAATGCATTCTGTGACGTCGCAATGCATTCTGTGAGGTCACAATCCAAAGTGTGACGTAACAATCCATTCTGACACCCCACAATCCATTCTGTGACGTCACAATGCATTCTGTGACGTCACAATCCAAAGTGTGACGTCACAATCCCCTCGCATCACAATCCATTCTTTGATGTCACAATGCATTCTGTGACGTCACAATCCCTTCTGTGACGTCACAATGCATTCTGTGACGTCACAATCCAGTCTAACACCCCAGAATCCATTCTGTGACGTCACAATGCATTCTGTGAGGTCACAATCCAAAGTGTGACGTCACAATCCGCTCGCGTCACAATCCATTCTGTGACGTCACAATCCATTCTGTGACGTCACAATGCATTCTGTGACGTCACAATCCATTCTGTGACGTCACAATCCAAAGTGTGACGTCACAATCCATTCTGTGACGTCACAATCCAAAGTGTGACGTCACAATCCAAAGTGTGACGTCACAATCCATTCTGACACCCCACAATCCATTCTGTGGCGTCACAATGCATTCTGTGACGTCACAATCCAAAGTGTGACGTCACAATCCCCTCGCGTCACAATCCATTCTGTGATGTCATAATCCCTTCTGTGACATCACAATCAGTTCTATGACGTCACAATGCATTCTGTGACGTCACAATCCAGTCTGACACCCAACAATGCATTCTGTGACGTCACAATTACATTCCCTTGACGTCACAATCCAAAGTGTGACATCACAAACCCCTCGCGTCACAATACATTCGATGATGTCACAATCCCTTCTGTGACGTCGCAATGCATTCTGTGACGTCAAAATCCAGTCTGACACCCCACAATCCATTCTGTGACGTCACAATGCATTCTGTGACGTCACAATCCAAAGTGTGACGTCACAATCCCCTCTCGTCAAAATCCATTCTGTGACGTCACAATACATTCTGTGACGTCAAAATCCATGCTATGACGTCACAATGGATTCTGTGACGTCACAATCCAGTCTGACACCCCACAATCCATTCTGTGACGTCACAATGCATTCTGTGACGTCACAATCCAAAGTGTGATGTCACAACCCCCTCGCGTCACAATCCATTCTGTGACGTCACAATCCATTCTAACACACCACAATGCATTCTGTGACGTCACAACCCAAAGTGTGACGTCACAATCCATTCTGACACCCCACAATCCATTCTGTGACGTCACAATCCAAAGTGTGACGTCACAATCCATTCTGTGACGTCACAATGCATTCTGTGACGTCACAATCCAGTCTGACACCCAACAATGCATTCTGTGACGTCACAATACATTCTCTGACGTCACAATCCAAAGTGTGACATCACAAACCCCTCGCGTCACAATACATTCGATGATGTCACAATCCCTTCTGTGACATCACAATCCCTTCTGTGACGTCGCAATGCATTCTGTGACGTCACAATCCAAAGTGTGACGTCACAATCCATTCTGACACCCCACAATCCATTCTGTGACGTCACAATGCCTTCTGTGACGTCACAATCCAAAGTGTGACGTCACAATCCCAAGTGTGACGTCAGAATCCATTCTGACACCCCACAATACATTCTGTGAAGTCACAATGCATTCTGTGACGTCACAATCCAAAGCGTGACATCACAAACCCCTCGCGTCACAGTACATTCGATGATGTCACAATCCCTTCTGTGACATCACAATCCCTTCTGTGACGTCACAATGCATTCTGTGACGTCACAATCCAGTCTGACACCCCACAATCCATTCTGTGACGTCACAATGCATTCTGTGACGTCACAATCCAAAGTGTGACGTCACAATCCCCTCGTGTCAAAATCCATTCTGTGACGTCACAATACATTCTGTGACGTCACAATCCATGCTATGACGTCACAATGGATTCTGTGACGTCACAATCCAGTCTGACACCCCACAATCCATTCTGTGACGTCACAATGCATTCTGTGACGTCACAATCCAAAGTATGACGTCACAATCCCCTCGCGTCACAATTCATTCTGTGACGTCACAATACATTCTGAAACGTCTCAATGCATTCTGTGACGTCACAATCCAGTCTGACACCCCACAATCCATTCTGTGACGTCACAATGCATTCTGTGACGTCACAATACATTCTGTGACGTCACAATCCAAAGTGTGACGTCACAATCCATTGTGTGACGTCACAATGCATTCTGTGACGTCACAATCCAAAGTGTGACGTCACAATGCATTCTGTGACGTCACAATCCATTCTGACACACCACAATGCATTCTGCAACGTCACAATGCATTCTGTGACGTCACAATCCAAAGTGTGACGTCACAATCCATTCTGACAACCCACAATCCATTCTGTGATGTCATAATACCTTCTGTGACGTCACAATCCATTCTATGACGTCACATTGCATTCTGTGACGTCACAATCCAGCCTGACACCCCACAATCCATTCTGTGACGTCACAATGCATTCTGTGACGTCACAATCCAAAGTGTGACGTCAGAAACCCCTCGCGTCACAATCCATCCGATGATGTCACAATCCCTTCTGCGACGTCACAATCCATTCTGTGACGTCACAATGCATTCTGTGACGTCACAATACATTCTGTGACGTCACAATCCAAAGTGTGACGTCACAATCCAAAGTGTGACGTCACAATATATTCTGTGACGTCACAATCCATTCTGACACACCACAATGCATTCTGTGACGTTACAATTCATTCTGTGACGTCACAATCCAAAGTGTGACGTCACAATCCATTCTGACACCCCACAATCCATTCTGTGAAGTCACAATACATTCTGTGACGTCACAATCCAAAGTGTGACGTCACAATCCATTCTTACACCCCCAATCCATTCTGTGACGTCACAATCAATTCTGTGACGTCACATTCCATTCTGTGACGTCACAATCCAAAGTGTGACGTCACAATCCACTCGCGTCACAATCCATTCTGTGATGTCACAATCCCTTCTGTAACGTCACAATCCATTCTCTGACGTCACAATCCAAAGTGTGACGTCACAATCCAGTCTGACACCCCACAATCCATTCTGTGACGTCACAATCCATTCTGTGACGTCACAATCCAAAGTGTGACGTCACAATCCCAAGTGTGACGTCACAATCCAGTCTGACACCGCACAATCCATTCTGTGACGTCACAATGCATTCTGTGAGGTCACAATCCAAAGTGTGACGTCACAATCCCCTCGCGTCACAATCCCTTCTGTGACGTCACAATACATTCTGTGACGTCACAATCCAGTCTGACACCCCACAATACATTCTGTGACGTCACAATACGTTCTGTGACGTCACAATCCAAAGTGTGACGTCACAATCCAAAGTGTGACGTCAGAATCCATTCTGACACCCCACAATCCATTCTGTGAGGTCACAATCCAAAGTGTGACGTCACAATCCATTCTGACACCCCACAATCCATTCTGTGACGTCACAATGCATTCTGTGACGTCACAATCCAAAGTGTGACGTCACAATCCCCTCGCGTCACAATCCATTCTGTGACGTCACAATAAATTTTGTGACGTCACAATCCATGCTATGACGTCACAATGGATTCTGTGACGTCACAATCCAGTCTGACACCCCACAATCCATTCTGTGACGTCACAATGCATTCTGTGACGTCACAATCCAAAGTGTGATGTCACAACCCCCTCGCGTCACAATCCATTCGATGATGTCACAATCCCTTCTGTGACATCACAATCCCTTCTGTGACATCACAATGGATTCTGTGACGTCAGAATCCATTCTGACACCCCACAATCCATTCTGTGACGTCACAATGCATTCTGTGATGTCACAATGCAAAGTATGACGTCACAATCCCCTCGCGTCACAATTCATTCTGTGACGTCACAATACATTCTGAGACGTCACAATGCATTCTGTGACGTCACAATCCAGTCTGACACCCCACAATCCATTCTGTGACGTCACAATGCATTCTGTGACGTCACAATCCATTCTGTGACGTCACAATCCATGCTATGACGTCACAATGGATTCTGTGACGTCACAATCCAGTCTGACACCCCACAATCCATTCTGTGACGTCACAATGCATTCTGTGACGTCACAATCCAAAGTGTGATGTCACAACCCCCTCGCGTCACAATCCATTCGATGATGTCACAATCCCTTCTGTGACATCACAATCCATTCTGTGACATCACAATGGATTCTGTGACGTCACAATCCAGTCTGACACCCCACAATCCATTCTGTGACGTCACAATGCATTCTGTGATGTCACAATGCAAAGTATGACGTCACAATCCCCTCGCGTCAAAATCCATTCTGTGACGTCACAATACATTCTGAGACGTCACAATGCATTCTGTGACGTCACAATCCAGTCTGACACCCCACAATACATTCTGTGACGTCACAATGCATTCTGTGACGTCACAATACATTCTGTGACGTCACAATCCAAAGTGTGACGTCACAATCCATTGTGTGACGTCACAATCCATTATGTGACGTCACAATCCAAAGTGTGACGTCACAATCCAAAGTGTGACGTCACAATATATTCTGTGACGTCACAATCCATTCTGACACACCACAATGCATTCTGTGACGTTACAATTCATTCTGTGACGTCACAATCCAAAGTGTGACGTCACAATCCATTCTGACACCCCACAATCCATTCTGTGAAGTCACAATACATTCTGTGACGTCACAATCCAAAGTGTGACGTCACAATCCATTCTTACACCCCCAATCCATTCTGTGACGTCACAATCAATTCTGTGACGTCACATTCCATTCTGTGACGTCACAATCCAAAGTGTGACGTCACAATCCACTCGCGTCACAATCCATTCTGTGATGTCACAATCCCTTCTGTAACGTCACAATCCATTCTCTGACGTCACAATCCAAAGTGTGACGTCACAATCCAGTCTGACACCCCACAATCCATTCTGTGACGTCACAATGCATTCTGTGAGGTCACAATCCAAAGTGTGACGTCACAATCCCCTCGCGACACAATCCATTCTGTGACGTCACAATGCATTCTGTGACGTCACAATCCAAAGTGTGACGTCACAATCCCCTCGCGTCACAATCCCTTCTGTGACGTCACAATACATTCTGTGACGTCACAATCCATGCTATGACGTCACAATGGATTCTGTGACGTCACAATCCAGTCTGACACCCCACAATCCATTCTGTGACGTCACAATGCATTCTGTGACGTCACAAACCAAAGTGTGATGTCACAACCCCCTCGCGTCACAATCCATTCGATGATGTCACAATCCCTTCTGTGACATCACAATCCCTTCTGTGACATCACAATGCATTCTGTGACGTCACAATCCAGTCTTACACCCCACAATCCATTCTGTGACGTCACAATGCATTCTGTGATGTCACAATATAAAGTATGACGTCACAATCCCCTCGCGTCACAATTCATTCTGTGACGTCACAATACATTCTGAAACGTCTCAATGCATTCTGTGACGTCACAATCCAGTCTGACACCCCACAATCCATTCTGTGACGTCACAATGCATTCTGTGACGTCACAATACATTCTGTGACGTCACAATACAAAGTGTGACGTCACAATCCATTGTGTGACGTCACAATGCATTCTGTGACGTCACAATCCAAAGTGTGACGTCACAATGCATTCTGTGACGTCACAATCCATTCTGACACACCACAATGCATTCTGCGACGTCACAATGCATTCTGTGACGTCACAATCCAAAGTGTGACGTCACAATCCATTCTGACAACCCACAATCCATTCTGTGATGTCATAATACCTTCTGTGACGTCACAATCCATTCTATGACGTCACATTGCATTCTGTGACGTCACAATCCAGCCTGACACCCCACAATCCATTCTGTGACGTCACAATGCATTCTGTGACGTCACAATCCAAAGTGTGACGTCAGAAACCCCTCGCGTCACAATCCATCCGATGATGTCACAATCCCTTCTGCGACGTCACAATCCATTCTGTGACGTCACAATGCATTCTGTGACGTCACAATACATTCTGTGACGTCACAATCCAAAGTGTGACGTCACAATCCAAAGTGTGACGTCACAATATATTCTGTGACGTCACAATCCATTCTGACACACCACAATGCATTCTGTGACGTTACAATTCATTCTGTGACGTCACAATCCAAAGTGTGACGTCACAATCCATTCTGACACCCCACAATCCATTCTGTGAAGTCACAATACATTCTGTGACGTCACAATCCAAAGTGTGACGTCACAATCCATTCTTACACCCCCAATCCATTCTGTGACGTCACAATCAATTCTGTGACGTCACATTCCATTCTGTGACGTCACAATCCAAAGTGTGACGTCACAATCCACTCGCGTCACAATCCATTCTGTGATGTCACAATCCCTTCTGTAACGTCACAATCCATTCTCTGACGTCACAATCCAAAGTGTGACGTCACAATCCAGTCTGACACCCCACAATCCATTCTGTGACGTCACAATGCATTCTGTGAGGTCACAATCCAAAGTGTGACGTCACAATCCCCTCGCGACACAATCCATTCTGTGACGTCACAATGCATTCTGTGACGTCACAATCCAAAGTGTGACGTCACAATCCCCTCGCGTCACAATCCCTTCTGTGACGTCACAATACATTCTGTGACGTCACAATCCATGCTATGACGTCACAATGGATTCTGTGACGTCACAATCCAGTCTGACACCCCACAATCCATTCTGTGACATCACAATGCATTCTGTGACGTCACAAACCAAAGTGTGATGTCACAACCCCCTCGCGTCACAATCCATTCGATGATGTCACAATCCCTTCTGTGACATCACAATCCCTTCTGTGACATCACAATGCATTCTGTGACGTCACAATCCAGTCTTACACCCCACAATCCATTCTGTGACGTCACAATGCATTCTGTGATGTCACAATATAAAGTATGACGTCACAATCCCCTCGCGTCACAATTCATTCTGTGACGTCACAATACATTCTGAAACGTCTCAATGCATTCTGTGACGTCACAATCCAGTCTGACACCCCACAATCCATTCTGTGACGTCACAATGCATTCTGTGACGTCACAATACATTCTGTGACGTCACAATCCAAAGTGTGACGTCACAATCCATTGTGTGACGTCACAATCCATTGTGTGACGTCACAATCCAAAGTGTGACGTCACAATGCATTCTGTGACGTCACAATCCATTCTGACACACCACAATGCATTCTGTGACGTCACAATGCATTCTGTGACGTCACAATCCAAAGTGTGACGTCAGAATCCATTCTGACACCCCACAATCCATTCTGTGAAGTCACAATGCATTCTGTGACGTCACAATCCAAAGTGTGACGTCACAATCCCCTCGCGTCACAATCCATTCGATGATGTCACAATCCCTTCTGTGACGTCACAATCCATTCTGTGACATCACAATGAATTCTGTGACGTCACAATCCAATCTGACACCCCACAATCCATTCTGTGACGTCACAATGCATTCTGTGACGTCACAATCCAAAGTGTGACGTCACAATCCCCTCGCGTCAAAATCCATTCTGTGACGTCACAATACATTCTGAGACGTCACAATGCATTCTGTGACGTCGCAATGCATTCTGTGAGGTCACAATCCAAAGTGTGACGTAACAATCCATTCTGACACCCCACAATCCATTCTGTGACGTCACAATGCATTCTGTGACGTCACAATCCAAAGTGTGACGTCACAATCCCCTCGCATCACAATCCATTCTTTGATGTCACAATGCATTCTGTGACGTCACAATCCCTTCTGTGACGTCACAATGCATTCTGTGACGTCACAATCCAGTCTAACACCCCAGAATCCATTCTGTGACGTCACAATGCATTCTGTGAGGTCACAATCCAAAGTGTGACGTCACAATCCGCTCGCGTCACAATCCATTCTGTGACGTCACAATCCATTCTGTGACGTCACAATGCATTCTGTGACGTCACAATCCATTCTGTGACGTCACAATCCAAAGTGTGACGTCACAATCCATTCTGTGACGTCACAATCCAAAGTGTGACGTCACAATCCAAAGTGTGACGTCACAATCCATTCTGACACCCCACAATCCATTCTGTGGCGTCACAATGCATTCTGTGACGTCACAATCCAAAGTGTGACGTCACAATCCCCTCGCGTCACAATCCATTCTGTGATGTCATAATCCCTTCTGTGACATCACAATCAGTTCTATGACGTCACAATGCATTCTGTGACGTCACAATCCAGTCTGACACCCAACAATGCATTCTGTGACGTCACAATTACATTCCCTTGACGTCACAATCCAAAGTGTGACATCACAAACCCCTCGCGTCACAATACATTCGATGATGTCACAATCCCTTCTGTGACGTCGCAATGCATTCTGTGACGTCAAAATCCAGTCTGACACCCCACAATCCATTCTGTGACATCACAATGCATTCTGTGACGTCACAATCCAAAGTGTGACGTCACAATCCCCTCGCGTCAAAATCCATTCTGTGACGTCACAATACATTCTGTGACGTCACAATCCATGCTATGACGTCACAATGGATTCTGTGACGTCACAATCCAGTCTGACACCCCACAATCCATTCTGTGACGTCACAATGCATTCTGTGACGTCACAATCCAAAGTGTGATGTCACAACCCCCTCGCGTCACAATCCATTCTGTGACGTCACAATCCATTCTAACACACCACAATGCATTCTGTGACGTCACAACCCAAAGTGTGACGTCACAATCCATTCTGACACCCCACAATCCATTCTGTGACGTCACAATCCAAAGTGTGACGTCACAATCCATTCTGTGACGTCACAATGCATTCTGTGACGTCACAATCCAGTCTGACACCCAACAATGCATTCTGTGACGTCACAATACATTCTCTGACGTCACAATCCAAAGTGTGACATCACAAACCCCTCGCGTCACAATACATTCGATGATGTCACAATCCCTTCTGTGACATCACAATCCCTTCTGTGACGTCGCAATGCATTCTGTGACGTCACAATCCAAAGTGTGACGTCACAATCCATTCTGACACCCCACAATCCATTCTGTGACGTCACAATGCCTTCTGTGACGTCATAATCCAAAGTGTGACGTCACAATCCCAAGTGTGACGTCAGAATCCATTCTGACACCCCACAATACATTCTGTGAAGTCACAATGCATTCTGTGACGTCACAATCCAAAGCGTGACATCACAAACCCCTCGCGTCACAGTACATTCGATGATGTCACAATCCCTTCTGTGACATCACAATCCCTTCTGTGACGTCACAATGCATTCTGTGACGTCACAATCCAGTCTGACACCCCACAATCCATTCTGTGACGTCACAATGCATTCTGTGACGTCACAATCCAAAGTGTGACGTCACAATCCCCTCGTGTCAAAATCCATTCTGTGACGTCACAATACATTCTGTGACGTCACAATCCATGCTATGACGTCACAATGGATTCTGTGACGTCACAATCCAGTCTGACACCCCACAATCCATTCTGTGACGTCACAATGCATTCTGTGACGTCACAATCCAAAGTATGACGTCACAATCCCCTCGCGTCACAATTCATTCTGTGACGTCACAATACATTCTGAAACGTCTCAATGCATTCTGTGACGTCACAATCCAGTCTGACACCCCACAATCCATTCTGTGACGTCACAATGCATTCTGTGACGTCACAATACATTCTGTGACGTCACAATCCAAAGTGTGACGTCACAATCCATTGTGTGACGTCACAATGCATTCTGTGACGTCACAATCCAAAGTGTGACGTCACAATGCATTCTGTGACGTCACAATCCATTCTGACACACCACAATGCATTCTGCGACGTCACAATGCATTCTGTGACGTCACAATCCAAAGTGTGACGTCACAATCCATTCTGACAACCCACAATCCATTCTGTGATGTCATAATACCTTCTGTGACGTCACAATCCATTCTATGACGTCACATTGCATTCTGTGACGTCACAATCCAGCCTGACACCCCACAATCCATTCTGTGACGTCACAATGCATTCTGTGACGTCACAACCCAAAGTGTGACGTCAGAAACCCCTCGCGTCACAATCCATCCGATGATGTCACAATCCCTTCTGCGACGTCACAATCCATTCTGTGACGTCACAATGCATTCTGTGACGTCACAATACATTCTGTGACGTCACAATCCAAAGTGTGACGTCACAATCCAAAGTGTGACGTCACAATATATTCTGTGACGTCACAATCCATTCTGACACACCACAATGCATTCTGTGACGTTACAATTCATTCTGTGACGTCACAATCCAAAGTGTGACGTCACAATCCATTCTGACACCCCACAATCCATTCTGTGAAGTCACAATACATTCTGTGACGTCACAATCCAAAGTGTGACGTCACAATCCATTCTTACACCCCCAATCCATTCTGTGACGTCACAATCAATTCTGTGACGTCACATTCCATTCTGTGACGTCACAATCCAAAGTGTGACGTCACAATCCACTCGCGTCACAATCCATTCTGTGATGTCACAATCCCTTCTGTAACGTCACAATCCATTCTCTGACGTCACAATCCAAAGTGTGACGTCACAATCCAGCCTGACACCCCACAATCCATTCTGTGACGTCACAATGCATTCTGTGAGGTCACAATCCAAAGTGTGACGTCACAATCCCCTCGCGACACAATCCATTCTGTGACGTCACAATGCATTCTGTGACGTCACAATCCAAAGTGTGACGTCACAATCCCCTCGCGTCACAATCCCTTCTGTGACGTCACAATACATTCTGTGACGTCACAATCCATGCTATGACGTCACAATGGATTCTGTGACGTCACAATCCAGTCTGACACCCCACAATCCATTCTGTGACGTCACAATGCATTCTGTGACGTCACAAACCAAAGTGTGATGTCACAACCCCCTCGCGTCACAATCCATTCGATGATGTCACAATCCCTTCTGTGACATCACAATCCCTTCTGTGACATCACAATGCATTCTGTGACGTCACAATCCAGTCTTACACCCCACAATCCATTCTGTGACGTCACAATGCATTCTGTGATGTCACAATATAAAGTATGACGTCACAATCCCCTCGCGTCACAATTCATTCTGTGACGTCACAATACATTCTGAAACGTCTCAATGCATTCTGTGACGTCACAATCCAGTCTGACACCCCACAATCCATTCTGTGACGTCACAATGCATTCTGTGACGTCACAATACATTCTGTGACGTCACAATCCAAAGTGTGACGTCACAATCCATTGTGTGACGTCACAATCCATTGTGTGACGTCACAATCCAAAGTGTGACGTCACAATGCATTCTGTGACGTCACAATCCATTCTGACACACCACAATGCATTCTGTGACGTCACAATGCATTCTGTGACGTCACAATCCAAAGTGTGACGTCAGAATCCATTCTGACACCCCACAATCCATTCTGTGAAGTCACAATGCATTCTGTGACGTCACAATCCAAAGTGTGACGTCACAATCCCCTCGCGTCACAATCCATTCGATGATGTCACAATCCCTTCTGTGACGTCACAATCCATTCTGTGACATCACAATGAATTCTGTGACGTCACAATCCAATCTGACACCCCACAATCCATTCTGTGACGTCACAATACATTCTGAGACGTCACAATGCATTCTGTGACGTCGCAATGCATTCTGTGAGGTCACAATCCAAAGTGTGACGTAACAATCCATTCTGACACCCCACAATCCATTCTGTGACGTCACAATGCATTCTGTGACGTCACAATCCAAAGTGTGACGTCACAATCCCCTCGCATCACAATCCATTCTTTGATGTCACAATGGATTCTGTGACGTCACAATCCCTTCTGTGACGTCACAATGCATTCTGTGACGTCACAATCCAGTCTAACACCCCAGAATCCATTCTGTGACGTCACAATGCATTCTGTGAGGTCACAATCCAAAGTGTGACGTCACAATCCGCTCGCGTCACAATCCATTCTGTGACGTCACAATCCATTCTGTGACGTCACAATGCATTCTGTGACGTCACAATCCATTCTGTGACGTCACAATCCAAAGTGTGACGTCACAATCCATTCTGTGACGTCACAATCCAAAGTGTGACGTCACAATCCATTCTGTGACGTCACAATCCATTCTGACACCCCACAATCCATTCTGTGGCGTCACAATGCATTCTGTGACGTCACAATCCAAAGTGTGACGTCACAATCCCCTCGCGTCACAATCCATTCTGTGATGTCATAATCCCTTCTGTGACATCACAATCAGTTCTATGACGTCACAATGCATTCTGTGACGTCACAATCCAGTCTGACACCCAACAATGCATTCTGTGACGTCACAATTACATTCCCTTGACGTCACAATCCAAAGTGTGACATCACAAACCCCTCGCGTCACAATACATTCGATGATGTCACAATCCCTTCTGTGACGTCGCAATGCATTCTGTGACGTCAAAATCCAGTCTGACACCCCACAATCCATTCTGTGACGTCACAATGCATTCTGTGACGTCACAATCCAAAGTGTGACGTCACAATCCCCTCGCGTCAAAATCCATTCTGTGACGTCACAATACATTCTGTGACGTCACAATCCATGCTATGACGTCACAATGGATTCTGTGACGTCACAATCCAGTCTGACACCCCACAATCCATTCTGTGACGTCAC
This sequence comes from Gallinula chloropus, assembly GCF_964237585.1. Lineage (NCBI taxonomy): Eukaryota > Metazoa > Chordata > Aves > Gruiformes > Rallidae > Gallinula > Gallinula chloropus. Next base: position 207,264 of record NW_028168172.1, on the reverse strand, counting down.
AATGCATTCTGTGACGTCACAATCCAAAGTGTGATGTCACAACCCCCTCGCGTCACAATCCATTCTGTGACGTCACAATCCATTCTAACACACCACAATGCATTCTGTGACGTCACAACCCAAAGTGTGACGTCACAATCCATTCTGACACCCCACAATCCATTCTGTGACGTCACAATCCAAAGTGTGACGTCACAATCCATTCTGTGACGTCACAATGCATTCTGTGACGTCACAATCCAGTCTGACACCCAACAATGCATTCTGTGACGTCACAATACATTCTCTGACGTCACAATCCAAAGTGTGACATCACAAACCCCTCGCGTCACAATACATTCGATGATGTCACAATCCCTTCTGTGACATCACAATCCCTTCTGTGACGTCGCAATGCATTCTGTGACGTCACAATCCAAAGTGTGACGTCACAATCCATTCTGACACCCCACAATCCATTCTGTGACGTCACAATGCATTCTGTGAGGTCACAATCCAAAGCGTGACGTCACAATCCGCTCGCGTCACAATGCATTCTGTGACGTCGCAATCCATTCTGTGACGTCACAATCCATTCTGTGACGTCACAATCCAAAGTGTGACGTCACAATCCATTCTGACACCCCACAATCCATTCTGTGACGTCACAATGCATTCTGTGACGTCACAATCCAAAGTGTGACGTCACAATCCCCTCGCGTCAAAATCCATTCTGTGACGTCACAATACATTCTGTGACGTCACAATCCTTGCTATGACGTCACAATGGATTCTGTGACGTCACAATCCAGTCTGACACCCCACAATCCATTCTGTGACGTCACAATGCATTCTGTGACGTCACAATCCAAAGTGTGATGTCACAACCCCCTCGCGTCACAATCCATTCGATGATGTCACAATCCCTTCTGTGACATCACAATCCCTTCTGTGACATCACAATGCATTCTGTGACGTCACAATCCAGTCTGACACCCCACAATCCATTCTGTGACGTCACAATCCATTCTGTGATGTCACAATGCAAAGTATGACGTCACAATCCCCTCGCGTCACAATCCATTCTGTGACGTCACAATACATTCTGTGACGTCACAATGCATTCTGTGACGTCACAATCCAGTCTGACACCCCACAATCCATTCTGTGACGTCACAATGCATTCTGTGACGTCACAATACATTCTGTGACGTCACAACCCAAAGTGTGGCGTCACAATCCATTCTGACACCCCACAATCCATTCTGTGACGTCATAATCCCTTCAGTGACGTCACAATCCATTCTATGACGTCACAATGCATTCTGTGACGTCACAATCCAGTCTGACACCCAACAATGCATTCTGTGACGTCACAATACATTCTCTGACGTCACAATCCAAAGTGTGACATCACAAACCCCTCACGTCACAATACATTCGATGATGTCACAATCCCTTCTGTGACATCACAATCCATTCTGTGACGTCGCAATGCATTCTGTGAGGTCACAATCCAAAGTGTGACGTCACAATGCATTCTGTGACGTCACAATCCATTCTGACACCCCACAATCCATTCTGTGACGTCACAATGCATTCTGTGACGTCACAATCCAAAGTGTGACGTCACAATCCCCTCGCATCACAATCCATTCTGTGATGTCACAATGCATTCTGTGACGTCACAATCCCTTCTGTGACGTCACAATGCATACTGTGACGTCACAATCCAGTCTAACACCCCAGAATCCATTCTGTGACGTCACAATGCGTTCTGTGAGGTCACAATCCAAAGTGTGACGTCACAATCCCTTCTGTGACGTCACAATCCCTTCTGTGACGTCACAATCCAGTCTGACACCCCAAAATACAGTCTGTGACGTCACAATGCATTCTGTGACGTCACAATCCAAAGTGTGACGTCACAATCCCAAGTGTGACGTCAGAATCCATTCTGACACCCCACAATACATTCTGTGAAGTCACAATGCATTCTGTGACGTCACAATCCAAAGTGTGACGTCACAATCCATTCTGACACCCCACAATCCATTCTGTGAGGTCACAATCCAAAGTGTGACGTCACAATCCATGCTGACACCCCACAATCCATTCTGTGACGTCACAATGCATTCTGTGACGTCACAATCCAAAGTGTGACGTCACAATCCATTCTGACACCCCACAATCCATTCTGTGACGTCACAATGCATTCTGTGACGTCACAATCCAAAGTGTGACGTCACAATCCCCTCGCGTCACAATCCATTCTGTGATGTCATAATCCCTTCTGTGACGTCACAATCCATTCTATGTCTTCACAATGCATTATGTGACGTCACAATCCAGTCTGACACCCCACAATCCATTCTGTGACGTCACAATGCATTCTGTGACGTCACAACCCAAAGTGTGACGTCACAATCCATTCTGACACCCCACAATCCATTCTGTGATGTCATAATCCCTTCTGTGACGTCACAATCCATTCTATGACGTCACAATGCATTCTGTGACGTCACAATCCAAAGTGTGACGTCACAATCCAAAGTGTGACGTCACAATCCCCTCGCATCACAATCCATTCTGTGACGTCACAATCCCTTCTGTGACGTCACAATCCAGTCTGACACCCCACAATCCATTCTGTGACGTCACAATGCATTCTGTGACGTCACAATACATTCTGTGACGTCACAACCCAAAGTGTGGCGTCACAATCCATTCTGACACCCCACAATCCATTCTGTGATGTCATAATCCCTTCAGTGACGTCACAATCCATTCTATGACGTCACAATGCATTCTGTGACGTCACAATCCAGTCTGACACCCAACAATGCATTCTGTGACGTCACAATACATTCTCTGACGTCACAATCCAAAGTGTGACATCACAAACCCCTCGCGTCACAATACATTCGATGATGTCACAATCCCTTCTGTGACATCACAATCCATTCTATGACGTCGCAATGCATTCTGTGAGGTCACAATCCAAAGTGTGACGTCACAATGCATTCTGTGACGTCACAATCCATTCTGACACCCCACAATCCATTCTGTGACGTCACAATGCATTCTGTGACGTCACAATCCAAAGTGTGACGTCACAATCCCCTCGCATCACAATCCCTTCTGTGACGTCACAATGCATACTGTGACGTCACAATCCAGTCTAACACCCCAGAATCCATTCTGTGACGTCACAATGCATTCTGTGAGGTCACAATCCAAAGTGTGACGTCACAATCCCTTCTGTGACGTCACAATCCCTTCTGTGACGTCACAATCCAGTCTGACACCCCAAAATACAGTCTGTGACGTCACAATGCATTCTGTGACGTCACAATCCAAAGTGTGACGTCACAATCCCAAGTGTGACGTCAGAATCCATTCTGACACCCCACAATACATTCTGTGAAGTCACAATGCATTCTGTGACGTCACAATCCAAAGTGTGACGTCACAATCCATTCTGACACCCCACAATCCATTCTGTGACGTCACAATGCATTCTGTGACGTCACAATCCAAAGTGTGACGTCACAACCCCCTCGCGTCACAATCCAGTCTGTGACGTCACAATACATTCTGTGACGTCACAATCCATGCTATGACGTCACAATGGATTCTGTGACGTCACAATCCAGTCTGACACCCCACAATCCATTCTGTGACGTCACAATGCATTCTGTGACGTCACAATCCAAAGTGTGATGTCACAACCCCCTCGCGTCACAATCCATTCTGTGACGTCACAATACATTCTGAGACGTCACAATGCATTCTGTGACGTCACAATGCATTCTGTGACGTCACAATCCAAAGTGTGACGTCACAATCCACTCGCATCACAATCCATTCTGTGATGTCACAATGCATTCTGTGACGTCACAATCCCTTCTGTGACGTCACAATGCATTCTGTGACGTCACAATCCAGTCTGACACCCCACAATCCATTCTGTGACGTCACAATGCATTCTGTGACGTCACAATCCAAAGTGTGACGTCACAACCCCCTCGCGTCACAATCCATTCGATGATGTCACAATCCCTTATGTGACGTCACAATACATTCTGTGACGTCACAATCCAGTCTGACACCCCACAATACATTCTGTGACGTCACAATGCGTTCTGTGACGTCACAATCCAAAGTGTGACGTCACAATCCCAAGTGTGACGTCAGAATCCATTCTGACACCCCACAATACATTCTGTGAAGTCACAATGCATTCTGTGACGTCACAATCCAAAGTGTGACGTCACAATCCATTCTGACACCCCACAATCCATTCTGTGACGTCACAATGCATTCTGTGACGTCACAATCCAAAGTGTGACGTCACAATATATTCTGTGACGTCACAATACATTCTGACACACCACAATGCATTCTGTGACGTCACAATGCATTCTGTGACGTCACAATCCAAAGTGTGACGTCACAATCCATTCTGACACCCCACAATCCATTCTGTGACGTCACAATACATTCTGTGACGTCACAATCCAAAGTGTGACGTCACAATCCATTCTTACACCCCAATCCATTCTGTGACGTCACAATCCATTCTGTGACGTCACAATGCATTCTCTGATGTCACAATGCAAAGTATGACGTCACAATCCCCTCGCGTCACAATCCATTCGATGATGTCACAATCCCTTCTGTGACGTCACAATCCATTCTGTGACATCACAATGAATTCTGTGACGTCACAATCCAATCTGACACCCCACAATCCATTCTGTGACGTCACAATGCATTCTGTGACGTCACAATCCAAAGTGTGACGTCACAATCCCCTCGCGTCAAAATCCATTCTGTGACGTCACAATACATTCTGAGACGTCACAATCCAAAGTGTGACGTCACAATCCCCTCGCATCACAATCCATTCTTTGATGTCACAATGCATTCTGTGATGTCACAATCCGTTCTGTGACGTCACAATCCATTCTGTGACGTCACAATCCAAAGTGTGACGTCACAATCCCCTCGCGTCAAAATCCATTCTGTGACGTCACAATACATTCTGTGACGTCACAATCCATGCTATGACGTCACAATGGATTCTGTGACGTCACAATCCAGTCTGACACCCCACAATCCATTCTGTGACGTCACAATGCATTCTGTGACGTCACAATCCAAAGTGTGATGTCACAACCCCCTCGCGTCACAATCCATTCGATGATGTCACAATCCATTCTGACACCCCACAATCCATTCTGTGACGTCACAATACATTCTGTGACGTCACAATCCAAAGTGTGACGTCACAATCCATTCTTACACCCCAATCCCTTCTGTGACGTCACAATCCATTCTATGACGTCACAATGCATTCTGTGACGTCACAATCCAGTCTGACACCCAACAATGCATTCTGTGACGTCACAATCCAAAGTGTGACGTCACAATCCATTCTGACACCCCACAATCCATTCTGTGACGTCACAATGCCTTCTGTGACGTCACAATCCAAAGTGTGACGTCACAATCCCAAGTGTGACGTCAGAATCCATTCTGACACCCCACAATACATTCTGTGAAGTCACAATGCATTCTGTGACGTCACAATCCAAAGCGTGACATCACAAACCCCTCGCGTCACAGTACATTCGATGATGTCACAATCCCTTCTGTGACATCACAATCCCTTCTGTGACGTCACAATGCATTCTGTGACGTCACAATCCAGTCTGACACCCCACAATCCATTCTGTGACGTCACAATGCATTCTGTGACGTCACAATCCAAAGTGTGACGTCACAATCCCCTCGTGTCAAAATCCATTCTGTGACGTCACAATACATTCTGTGACGTCACAATCCATGCTATGACGTCACAATGGATTCTGTGACGTCACAATCCAGTCTGACACCCCACAATCCATTCTGTGACGTCACAATGCATTCTGTGACGTCACAATCCAAAGTGTGACGTCACAATCCCCTCACGTCACAATCCATTCTGTGACGTCACAATACATTCTGTGACGTCACAATCCAGTCTGACACCCCACAATACATTCTGTGACGTCACAATGCGTTCTGTGACGTCACAATCCAAAGTGTGACGTCACAATCCCAAGTGTGACGTCAGAATCCATTCTGACACCCCACAATACATTCTGTGAAGTCACAATGCATTCTGTGACGTCACAATCCAAAGTGTGACGTCACAATCCATTCTGACACCCCACAATCAATTCTGTGACGTCACAATGCATTCTGTGACGTCACAATCCAAAGTGTGACGTCACAATATATTCTGTGACGTCACAATGCATTCTGTGACGTCACAATACATTCTGTGACGTCACAATCCAAAGTGTGACGTCACAATCCATTGTGTGACGTCACAATCCAAAGTGTGACGTCACAATGCATTCTGTGACGTCACAATCCATTCTGACACACCACAATGCATTCTGTGACGTCACAATGCATTCTGTGACGTCACAATCCAAAGTGTGACGTCAGAATCCATTCTGACACCCCACAATCCATTCTGTGAAGTCACAATGCATTCTGTGACGTCACAATCCAAAGTGTGACGTCACAATCCCCTCGCGTCACAATCCATTCGATGATGTCACAATCCCTTCTGTGACGTCACAATCCATTCTGTGACATCACAATGAATTCTGTGACGTCACAATCCAATCTGACACCCCACAATCCATTCTGTGACGTCACAATGCATTCTGTGACGTCACAATCCAAAGTGTGACGTCACAATCCCCTCGCGTCAAAATCCATTCTGTGACGTCACAATACATTCTGAGACGTCACAATGCATTCTGTGACGTCGCAATGCATTCTGTGAGGTCACAATCCAAAGTGTGACGTAACAATCCATTCTGACACCCCACAATCCATTCTGTGACGTCACAATGCATTCTGTGACGTCACAATCCAAAGTGTGACGTCACAATCCCCTCGCATCACAATCCATTCTTTGATGTCACAATGCATTCTGTGACGTCACAATCCCTTCTGTGACGTCACAATGCATTCTGTGACGTCACAATCCAGTCTAACACCCCAGAATCCATTCTGTGACGTCACAATGCATTCTGTGAGGTCACAATCCAAAGTGTGACGTCACAATCCGCTCGCGTCACAATCCATTCTGTGACGTCACAATCCATTCTGTGACGTCACAATGCATTCTGTGACGTCACAATCCATTCTGTGACGTCACAATCCAAAGTGTGACGTCACAATCCATTCTGTGACGTCACAATCCAAAGTGTGACGTCACAATCCAAAGTGTGACGTCACAATCCATTCTGACACCCCACAATCCATTCTGTGGCGTCACAATGCATTCTGTGACGTCACAATCCAAAGTGTGACGTCACAATCCCCTCGCGTCACAATCCATTCTGTGATGTCATAATCCCTTCTGTGACATCACAATCAGTTCTATGACGTCACAATGCATTCTGTGACGTCACAATCCAGTCTGACACCCAACAATGCATTCTGTGACGTCACAATTACATTCCCTTGACGTCACAATCCAAAGTGTGACATCACAAACCCCTCGCGTCACAATACATTCGATGATGTCACAATCCCTTCTGTGACGTCGCAATGCATTCTGTGACGTCAAAATCCAGTCTGACACCCCACAATCCATTCTGTGACGTCACAATGCATTCTGTGACGTCACAATCCAAAGTGTGACGTCACAATCCCCTCGCGTCAAAATCCATTCTGTGACGTCACAATACATTCTGTGACGTCACAATCCATGCTATGACGTCACAATGGATTCTGTGACGTCACAATCCAGTCTGACACCCCACAATCCATTCTGTGACGTCACAATGCATTCTGTGACGTCACAATCCAAAGTGTGATGTCACAACCCCCTCGCGTCACAATCCATTCTGTGACGTCACAATCCATTCTAACACACCACAATGCATTCTGTGACGTCACAACCCAAAGTGTGACGTCACAATCCATTCTGACACCCCACAATCCATTCTGTGATGTCATAATCCCTTCTGTGACGTCACAATCCATTCTATGACGTCACAATGCATTCTGTGACGTCACAATCCAGTCTGACACCCAACAATGCATTCTGTGACGTCACAATACATTCTCTGACGTCACAATCCAAAGTGTGACATCACAAACCCCTCGCGTCACAATACATTCGATGATGTCACAATCCCTTCTGTGACATCACAATCCCTTCTGTGACGTCGCAATGCATTCTGTGACGTCACAATCCAAAGTGTGACGTCACAATCCATTCTGACACCCCACAATCCATTCTGTGACGTCACAATGCATTCTGTGAGGTCACAATCCAAAGCGTGACGTCACAATCCGCTCGCGTCACAATGCATTCTGTGACGTCGCAATCCATTCTGTGACGTCACAATCCATTCTGTGACGTCACAATCCAAAGTGTGACGTCACAATCCATTCTGACACCCCACAATCCATTCTGTGACGTCACAATGCATTCTGTGACGTCACAATCCAAAGTGTGACGTCACAATCCCCTCGCGTCAAAATCCATTCTGTGACGTCACAATACATTCTGTGACGTCACAATCCTTGCTATGACGTCACAATGGATTCTGTGACGTCACAATCCAGTCTGACACCCCACAATCCATTCTGTGACGTCACAATGCATTCTGTGACGTCACAATCCAAAGTGTGATGTCACAACCCCCTCGCGTCACAATCCATTCGATGATGTCACAATCCCTTCTGTGACATCACAATCCCTTCTGTGACATCACAATGCATTCTGTGACGTCACAATCCAGTCTGACACCCCACAATCCATTCTGTGACGTCACAATCCATTCTGTGATGTCACAATGCAAAGTATGACGTCACAATCCCCTCGCGTCACAATCCATTCTGTGACGTCACAATACATTCTGAGACGTCACAATGCATTCTGTGACGTCACAATCCAGTCTGACACCCCACAATCCATTCTGTGACGTCACAATGCATTCTGTGACGTCACAATACATTCTGTGACGTCACAACCCAAAGTGTGGCGTCACAATCCATTCTGACACCCCACAATCCATTCTGTGACGTCATAATCCCTTCAGTGACGTCACAATCCATTCTATGACGTCACAATGCATTCTGTGACGTCACAATCCAGTCTGACACCCAACAATGCATTCTGTGACGTCACAATACATTCTCTGACGTCACAATCCAAAGTGTGACATCACAAACCCCTCACGTCACAATACATTCGATGATGTCACAATCCCTTCTGTGACATCACAATCCATTCTGTGACGTCGCAATGCATTCTGTGAGGTCACAATCCAAAGTGTGACGTCACAATGCATTCTGTGACGTCACAATCCATTCTGACACCCCACAATCCATTCTGTGACGTCACAATGCATTCTGTGACGTCACAATCCAAAGTGTGACGTCACAATCCCCTCGCATCACAATCCATTCTGTGACGTCACAATGCATTCTGTGACGTCACAATCCCTTCTGTGACGTCACAATGCATACTGTGACGTCACAATCCAGTCTAACACCCCAGAATCCATTCTGTGACGTCACAATGCGTTCTGTGAGGTCACAATCCAAAGTGTGACGTCACAATCCCTTCTGTGACGTCACAATCCCTTCTGTGACGTCACAATCCAGTCTGACACCCCAAAATACAGTCTGTGACGTCACAATGCATTCTGTGACGTCACAATCCAAAGTGTGACGTCACAATCCCAAGTGTGACGTCAGAATCCATTCTGACACCCCACAATACATTCTGTGAAGTCACAATGCATTCTGTGACGTCACAATCCAAAGTGTGACGTCACAATCCATTCTGACACCCCACAATCCATTCTGTGACGTCACAATGCATTCTGTGAGGTCACAATCCAAAGTGTGACGTCACAATCCCCTCGCGTCAAAATCCATTCTGTGACGTCACAATACATTCTGAGACGTCACAATGCATTCTGTGACGTCGCAATGCATTCTGTGAGGTCACAATCCAAAGTGTGACGTAACAATCCATTCTGACACCCCACAATCCATTCTGTGACGTCACAATGCATTCTGTGACGTCACAATCCAAAGTGTGACGTCACAATCCCCTCGCATCACAATCCATTCTTTGATGTCACAATGGATTCTGTGACGTCACAATCCCTTCTGTGACGTCACAATGCATTCTGTGACGTCACAATCCAGTCTAACACCCCAGAATCCATTCTGTGACGTCACAATGCATTCTGTGAGGTCACAATCCAAAGTGTGACGTCACAATCCGCTCGCGTCACAATCCATTCTGTGACGTCACAATCCATTCTGTGACGTCACAATGCATTCTGTGACGTCACAATCCATTCTGTGACGTCACAATCCAAAGTGTGACGTCACAATCCATTCTGTGACGTCACAATCCAAAGTGTGACGTCACAATCCAAAGTGTGACGTCACAATCCATTCTGACACCCCACAATCCATTCTGTGGCGTCACAATGCATTCTGTGACGTCACAATCCAAAGTGTGACGTCACAATCCCCTCGCGTCACAATCCATTCTGTGATGTCATAATCCCTTCTGTGACATCACAATCAGTTCTATGACGTCACAATGCATTCTGTGACGTCACAATCCAGTCTGACACCCAACAATGCATTCTGTGACGTCACAATTACATTCCCTTGACGTCACAATCCAAAGTGTGACATCACAAACCCCTCGCGTCACAATACATTCGATGATGTCACAATCCCTTCTGTGACGTCGCAATGCATTCTGTGACGTCAAAATCCAGTCTGACACCCCACAATCCATTCTGTGACGTCACAATGCATTCTGTGACGTCACAATCCAAAGTGTGACGTCACAATCCCCTCGCGTCAAAATCCATTCTGTGACGTCACAATACATTCTGTGACGTCACAATCCATGCTATGACGTCACAATGGATTCTGTGACGTCACAATCCAGTCTGACACCCCACAATCCATTCTGTGACGTCACAATGCATTCTGTGACGTCACAATCCAAAGTGTGATGTCACAACCCCCTCGCGTCACAATCCATTCTGTGACGTCACAATCCATTCTAACACACCACAATGCATTCTGTGACGTCACAACCCAAAGTGTGACGTCACAATCCATTCTGACACCCCACAATCCATTCTGTGATGTCATAATCCCTTCTGTGACGTCACAATCCATTCTATGACGTCACAATGCATTCTGTGACGTCACAATCCAGTCTGACACCCAACAATGCATTCTGTGACGTCACAATACATTCTCTGACGTCACAATCCAAAGTGTGACATCACAAACCCCTCGCGTCACAATACATTCGATGATGTCACAATCCCTTCTGTGACATCACAATCCCTTCTGTGACGTCGCAATGCATTCTGTGACGTCACAATCCAAAGTGTGACGTCACAATCCATTCTGACACCCCACAATCCATTCTGTGACGTCACAATGCATTCTGTGAGGTCACAATCCAAAGCGTGACGTCACAATCCGCTCGCGTCACAATGCATTCTGTGACGTCGCAATCCATTCTGTGACGTCACAATCCATTCTGTGACGTCACAATCCAAAGTGTGACGTCACAATCCATTCTGACACCCCACAATCCATTCTGTGACGTCACAATGCATTCTGTGACGTCACAATCCAAAGTGTGACGTCACAATCCCCTCGCGTCAAAATCCATTCTGTGACGTCACAATACATTCTGTGACGTCACAATCCTTGCTATGACGTCACAATGGATTCTGTGACGTCACAATCCAGTCTGACACCCCACAATCCATTCTGTGACGTCACAATGCATTCTGTGACGTCACAATCCAAAGTGTGATGTCACAACCCCCTCGCGTCACAATCCATTCGATGATGTCACAATCCCTTCTGTGACATCACAATCCCTTCTGTGACATCACAATGCATTCTGTGACGTCACAATCCAGTCTGACACCCCACAATCCATTCTGTGACGTCACAATCCATTCTGTGATGTCACAATGCAAAGTATGACGTCACAATCCCCTCGCGTCACAATCCATTCTGTGACGTCACAATACATTCTGTGACGTCACAATGCATTCTGTGACGTCACAATCCAGTCTGACACCCCACAATCCATTCTGTGACGTCACAATGCATTCTGTGACGTCACAATACATTCTGTGACGTCACAACCCAAAGTGTGGCGTCACAATCCATTCTGACACCCCACAATCCATTCTGTGACGTCATAATCCCTTCAGTGACGTCACAATCCATTCTATGACGTCACAATGCATTCTGTGACGTCACAATCCAGTCTGACACCCAACAATGCATTCTGTGACGTCACAATACATTCTCTGACGTCACAATCCAAAGTGTGACATCACAAACCCCTCACGTCACAATACATTCGATGATGTCACAATCCCTTCTGTGACATCACAATCCATTCTGTGACGTCGCAATGCATTCTGTGAGGTCACAATCCAAAGTGTGACGTCACAATGCATTCTGTGACGTCACAATCCATTCTGACACCCCACAATCCATTCTGTGACGTCACAATGCATTCTGTGACGTCACAATCCAAAGTGTGACGTCACAATCCCCTCGCATCACAATCCATTCTGTGATGTCACAATGCATTCTGTGACGTCACAATCCCTTCTGTGACGTCACAATGCATACTGTGACGTCACAATCCAGTCTAACACCCCAGAATCCATTCTGTGACGTCACAATGCGTTCTGTGAGGTCACAATCCAAAGTGTGACGTCACAATCCCTTCTGTGACGTCACAATCCCTTCTGTGACGTCACAATCCAGTCTGACACCCCAAAATACAGTCTGTGACGTCACAATGCATTCTGTGACGTCACAATCCAAAGTGTGACGTCACAATCCCAAGTGTGACGTCAGAATCCATTCTGACACCCCACAATACATTCTGTGAAGTCACAATGCATTCTGTGACGTCACAATCCAAAGTGTGACGTCACAATCCATTCTGACACCCCACAATCCATTCTGTGAGGTCACAATCCAAAGTGTGACGTCACAATCCATGCTGACACCCCACAATCCATTCTGTGACGTCACAATGCATTCTGTGAGGTCACAATCCAAAGTGTGACGTCACAATCCATTCTGACACCCCACAATCCATTCTGTGACGTCACAATGCATTCTGTGACGTCACAATCCAAAGTGTGACGTCACAATCCATTCTGACACCCCACAATCCATTCTGTGACGTCACAATGCATTCTGTGACGTCACAATCCAAAGTGTGACGTCACAATCCCCTCGCGTCACAATCCATTCTGTGATGTCATAATCCCTTCTGTGACGTCACAATCCATTCTATGTCTTCACAATGCATTATGTGACGTCACAATCCAGTCTGACACCCCACAATCCATTCTGTGACGTCACAATGCATTCTGTGACGTCACAACCCAAAGTGTGACGTCACAATCCATTCTGACACCCCACAATCCATTCTGTGATGTCATAATCCCTTCTGTGACGTCACAATCCATTCTATGACGTCACAATGCATTCTGTGACGTCACAATCCAAAGTGTGACGTCACAATCCAAAGTGTGACGTCACAATCCCCTCGCATCACAATCCATTCTGTGACGTCACAATCCCTTCTGTGACGTCACAATCCAGTCTGACACCCCACAATCCATTCTGTGACGTCACAATGCATTCTGTGACGTCACAATACATTCTGTGACGTCACAACCCAAAGTGTGGCGTCACAATCCATTCTGACACCCCACAATCCATTCTGTGATGTCATAATCCCTTCAGTGACGTCACAATCCATTCTATGACGTCACAATGCATTCTGTGACGTCACAATCCAGTCTGACACCCAACAATGCATTCTGTGACGTCACAATACATTCTCTGACGTCACAATCCAAAGTGTGACATCACAAACCCCTCGCGTCACAATACATTCGATGATGTCACAATCCCTTCTGTGACATCACAATCCATTCTATGACGTCGCAATGCATTCTGTGAGGTCACAATCCAAAGTGTGACGTCACAATGCATTCTGTGACGTCACAATCCATTCTGACACCCCACAATCCATTCTGTGACGTCACAATGCATTCTGTGACGTCACAATCCAAAGTGTGACGTCACAATCCCCTCGCATCACAATCCCTTCTGTGACGTCACAATGCATACTGTGACGTCACAATCCAGTCTAACACCCCAGAATCCATTCTGTGACGTCACAATGCATTCTGTGAGGTCACAATCCAAAGTGTGACGTCACAATCCCTTCTGTGACGTCACAATCCCTTCTGTGACGTCACAATCCAGTCTGACACCCCAAAATACAGTCTGTGACGTCACAATGCATTCTGTGACGTCACAATCCAAAGTGTGACGTCACAATCCCAAGTGTGACGTCAGAATCCATTCTGACACCCCACAATACATTCTGTGAAGTCACAATGCATTCTGTGACGTCACAATCCAAAGTGTGACGTCACAATCCATTCTGACACCCCACAATCCATTCTGTGACGTCACAATGCATTCTGTGACGTCACAATCCAAAGTGTGACGTCACAACCCCCTCGCGTCACAATCCAGTCTGTGACGTCACAATACATTCTGTGACGTCACAATCCATGCTATGACGTCACAATGGATTCTGTGACGTCACAATCCAGTCTGACACCCCACAATCCATTCTGTGACGTCACAATGCATTCTGTGACGTCACAATCCAAAGTGTGATGTCACAACCCCCTCGCGTCACAATCCATTCTGTGACGTCACAATACATTCTGAGACGTCACAATGCATTCTGTGACGTCACAATGCATTCTGTGACGTCACAATCCAAAGTGTGACGTCACAATCCACTCGCATCACAATCCATTCTGTGATGTCACAATGCATTCTGTGACGTCACAATCCCTTCTGTGACGTCACAATGCATTCTGTGACGTCACAATCCAGTCTGACACCCCACAATCCATTCTGTGACGTCACAATGCATTCTGTGACGTCACAATCCAAAGTGTGACGTCACAACCCCCTCGCGTCACAATCCATTCGATGATGTCACAATCCCTTATATGACGTCACAATACATTCTGTGACGTCACAATCCAGTCTGACACCCCACAATACATTCTGTGACGTCACAATGCGTTCTGTGACGTCACAATCCAAAGTGTGACGTCACAATCCCAAGTGTGACGTCAGAATCCATTCTGACACCCCACAATACATTCTGTGAAGTCACAATGCATTCTGTGACGTCACAATCCAAAGTGTGACGTCACAATCCATTCTGACACCCCACAATCCATTCTGTGACGTCACAATGCATTCTGTGACGTCACAATCCAAAGTGTGACGTCACAATATATTCTGTGACGTCACAATACATTCTGACACACCACAATGCATTCTGTGACGTCACAATGCATTCTGTGACGTCACAATCCAAAGTGTGACGTCACAATCCATTCTGACACCCCACAATCCATTCTGTGACGTCACAATACATTCTGTGACGTCACAATCCAAAGTGTGACGTCACAATCCATTCTTACACCCCAATCCATTCTGTGACGTCACAATCCATTCTGTGACGTCACAATGCATTCTGTGATGTCACAATGCAAAGTATGACGTCACAATCCCCTCGCGTCACAATCCATTCGATGATGTCACAATCCCTTCTGTGACGTCACAATCCATTCTGTGACATCACAATGAATTCTGTGACGTCACAATCCAATCTGACACCCCACAATCCATTCTGTGACGTCACAATGCATTCTGTGACGTCACAATCCAAAGTGTGACGTCACAATCCCCTCGCGTCAAAATCCATTCTGTGACGTCACAATACATTCTGAGACGTCACAATCCAAAGTGTGACGTCACAATCCCCTCGCATCACAATCCATTCTTTGATGTCACAATGCATTCTGTGATGTCACAATCCCTTCTGTGACGTCACAATCCATTCTGTGACGTCACAATCCAAAGTGTGACGTCACAATCCCCTCGCGTCAAAATCCATTCTGTGACGTCACAATACATTCTGTGACGTCACAATCCATGCTATGACGTCACAATGGATTCTGTGACGTCACAATCCAGTCTGACACCCCACAATCCATTCTGTGACGTCACAATGCATTCTGTGACGTCACAATCCAAAGTGTGATGTCACAACCCCCTCGCGTCACAATCCATTCGATGATGTCACAATCCATTCTGACACCCCACAATCCATTCTGTGACGTCACAATACATTCTGTGACGTCACAATCCAAAGTGTGACGTCACAATCCATTCTTACACCCCAATCCCTTCTGTGACGTCACAATCCATTCTATGACGTCACAATGCATTCTGTGACGTCACAATCCAGTCTGACACCCAACAATGCATTCTGTGACGTCACAATCCAAAGTGTGACGTCACAATCCATTCTGACACCCCACAATCCATTCTGTGACGTCACAATGCCTTCTGTGACGTCACAATCCAAAGTGTGACGTCACAATCCCAAGTGTGACGTCAGAATCCATTCTGACACCCCACAATACATTCTGTGAAGTCACAATGCATTCTGTGACGTCACAATCCAAAGCGTGACATCACAAACCCCTCGCGTCACAGTACATTCGATGATGTCACAATCCCTTCTGTGACATCACAATCCCTTCTGTGACGTCACAATGCATTCTGTGACGTCACAATCCAGTCTGACACCCCACAATCCATTCTGTGACGTCACAATGCATTCTGTGACGTCACAATCCAAAGTGTGACGTCACAATCCCCTCGTGTCAAAATCCATTCTGTGACGTCACAATACATTCTGTGACGTCACAATCCATGCTATGACGTCACAATGGATTCTGTGACGTCACAATCCAGTCTGACACCCCACAATCCATTCTGTGACGTCACAATGCATTCTGTGACGTCACAATCCAAAGTGTGACGTCACAATCCCCTCACGTCACAATCCATTCTGTGACGTCACAATACATTCTGTGACGTCACAATCCAGTCTGACACCCCACAATACATTCTGTGACGTCACAATGCGTTCTGTGACGTCACAATCCAAAGTGTGACGTCACAATCCCAAGTGTGACGTCAGAATCCATTCTGACACCCCACAATACATTCTGTGAAGTCACAATGCATTCTGTGACGTCACAATCCAAAGTGTGACGTCACAATCCATTCTGACACCCCACAATCAATTCTGTGACGTCACAATGCATTCTGTGACGTCACAATCCAAAGTGTGACGTCACAATATATTCTGTGACGTCACAATCCATTCTGACACCCCACAATCCATTCTGTGACGTCACAATACATTCTGTGACGTCACAATCCAAAGTGTGACGTCACAATCCATTCTTACACCCCAATCCATTCTGTGACGTCACAATCCATTCTGTGACGTCACAATGCATTCTGTGATGTCACAATGCAAAGTATGACGTCACAATCCCCTCGCGTCACAATCCATTCTGTGACGTCACAATACATTCTGAGACGTCACAATGCATTCTGTGACGTCACAATCCAGTCTGACACCCCACAATCCATTCTGTGACGTCACAATGCATTCTGTGACGTCACAATCCATTCTGTGACGTCACAATCCATAGTGTGACGTCACAATGCATTCTGTGACGTCACAATGCATTCTGTGACGTCACAATCCAAAGTGTGACGTCACAATGCATTCTGTGACGTCACAATCCATTCTGACGCACCACAATGCATTCTGTGACGTCACAATGCATTCTGTGACATCACAATCCAAAGTGTGACGTCACAATCCCCTCGCATCACAATCCATTCTGTGATGTCACAATGCATTCTGTGACGTCACAATCCCTTCTGTGACGTCACAATGCATTCTGTGACGTCACAATCCAGTCTAACACCCCACAATCCAATCTGTGACGTCACAATGCATTCTGTGAGGTCACAATCCAAAGTGTGACGTCACAATCCTCTCGCGTCACAATGCATTCTGTGACGTCACAATGCATTCTGTGACGTCACAATGCCTTCTGTGACGTCACAATCCAAAGTGTGACGTCACAATCCCAAGTGTGACGTCAGAATCCATTCTGTGACGTCACACTTTGTATTGTGACGTCACAATGCATTCTGTGACGTCACAATCCAAAGTGTGACGTCACAATCCACTCGCGTCACAATCCATTCTGTGATGTCATAATCCCTTCTGTGACGTCACAATACATTCTATGTCTTCACAATGCATTCTGTGACGTCACAATCCAGTCTGACACCCCACAATCCATTCTGTGACGTCACAATGCATTCTGTGACGTCACAACCCAAAGTGTGACGTCACAATCCATTCTAACAACCCACAATCCATTCTGTGATGTCATAATCCCTTCTGTGACATCGCAATGCATTCTGTGACGTCACAATCCAAAGTGTGACGTCACAATCCCCTCGCATCACAATCCATTCTGTGACGTCAGAATCCCTTCTGTGACGTCACAATCCAAAGTGTGACGTCACAACCCCCTCGCGTCACAATCCATTCGATGATGTCACAATCCCTTCTGTGACGTCACAATCCATTCTGTGACGTCACAATCCCGTCTGACACCCCACAATACATTCTGTGACGTCACAATGCCTTCTGTGACGTCACAATCCAAAGTGTGACGTCACAATCCCAAGTGTGACGTCAGAATCCATTCTGACACCCCACAATACATTCTGTGAAGTCACAATGCATTCTGTGACGTCACAATCCAAAGTGTGACGTCACAATCCATTCTGACAACCCACAATCCATTCTGTGATGTCATAATCCCTTCTGTGACGTCACAATCCAAAGTGTGACGTCACAATCCCAAGTGTGACGTCAGAATCCATTCTGACACCCCACAATACATTCTGTGAAGTCACAATGCATTCTGTGACGTCACAATCCAAAGTGTGACGTCACAATCCATTCTGACACCCCACAATCCATTCTGTGACGTCACAATGCATTCTGTGAGGTCACAATCCAAAGTGTGACGTCACAATCCATTCTGACACCCCACAATCCATTCTGTGACGTCACAATTCATTCTGTGACGTCACAATCCAAAGTGTGACGTCACAATCCCCTCGCGTCACAATCCTTTCTGTGATGTCATAATCCCTTCTGTGACATCACAATCCGTTCTATGACGTCACAATGCATTCTGTGACGTCACAATCCAGTCTGACACCCAACAATGCATTCTGTGACGTCACAATTACATTCTCTGACGTCACAATCCAAAGCGTGACATCACAAACCCCTCGCGTCACAATACATTCGATGATGTCACAATCCCTTCTGTGACATCACAATCCCTTCTGTGACGTCACAATGCATTCTGTGACGTCACAATCCAGTCTGACACCCCACAATCCATTCTGTGACGTCACAATGCATTCTGTGACGTCACAATCCAAAGTGTGATGTCACAACCCCCTCGCGTCACAATCCATTCAATGATGTCACAATCCCTTCTGTGACGTCACAATACATTCTGTGACGTCACAATGCATTCTGTGACGTCACAATCCATTCTGACACCCCACAATCCATTCTGTGACGTCACAATCCATTCTGTGACGTCACAATACATTCTGTGACATCACAATGCATTCTGTGAGGTCACAATCCAAAGTGTGACGTCACAATGCATTCTGTGACGTCACAATCCATTCTTACACCCCCAATCCATTCTGTGACGTCACAATCAATTCTGTGACGTCACATTCCATGCTGTGACGTCACAATCCAAAGTGTGACGTCACAATCCACTCGCGTCACAATCCATTCTGTGATGTCATAATCCCTTCTGTGACGTCACAATCCATTCTATGACGTCACAATGCATTCTGTGACGTCACAATCCAGTCTGACACCCCACAATCCATTCTGTGACGTCACAATCCCTTCTGTGACGTCACAATCCAAAGTGTGACGTCACAACCCCCTCGCGTCACAATCCATACGATGATGTCACAATCCCTTCTGTGACGTCACAATACATTCTGTGACGTCACAATCCAGTCTGACACCCCACAATACATTCTGTGACGTCACAATGCGTTCTGTGACGTCACAATCCAAAGTGTGACGTCACAATCCCAAGTGTGACGTCAGAATCCATTCTGACACCCCACAAAACATTCTGAGAAGTCACAATGCATTCTGTGACGTCACAATCCAAAGTGTGACGTCACAATCCATTCTGACACCCCACAATCCATTCTGTGACGTCACAATGCATTCTGTGAGGTCACAATCCAAAGTGTGACGTCACAATATATTCTGTGACGTCACAATCCATTCTGACACACCACAATGCATTCTGTGACGTCACAATGCATTCTGTGACGTCACAATCCAAAGTGTGACGTCACAATCCATTCTGACACTCCACAATCCATTCTGTGACGTCACAATACATTCTGTGACGTCACAATCCAAAGTGTGACGTCACAATCCATTCTTACACCCCCAATCCATTCTGTGACGTCACAATCAATTCTGTGACGTCACATTCCATGCTGTGACGTCACAATCCAAAGTGTGACGTCACAATCCACTCGCGTCACAATCCATTCTGTGATGTCATAATCCCTTCTGTGACGTCACAATCCATTCTATGACGTCACAATGCATTCTGTGACGTCACAATCCAGTCTAACACCCCACAATCCATTCTGTGACGTCACAATCCAAAGTGTGACGTCACAATCCCCTCGCATCACAATCCATTCTGTGATGTCACAATGCATTCTGTGACATCACAATCCCTTCTGTGACGTCACAATGCATACTGTGACGTCACAATCCAGTCTAACACCCCAGAATCCATTCTGTGACGTCACAATGCATTCTGTGAGGTCACAATCCAAAGTGTGACGTCACAATCCCCTCGCGTCACAATCCATTCTGTGACGTCACAATGCATTCTGTGAGGTCACAATCCAAAGTGTGACGTCACAATCCCCTCGCGTCACAATCCATTCTGTGACGTCACAATCCCTTCTGTGACGTCACAATCCAAAGTGTGACGTCACAACCCCCTCGCGTCACAATCCATTCGATGATGTTACAATCCCTTCTGTGACGTCACAATCCATTCTGTGACGTCACAATGCATTCTGTGACGTCACAATCCAAAGTGTGACGTCACAATCCCAAGTGTGACGTCACAATCCAGTCTGACACCCCACAATCCATTCTGTGACGTCACAATGCATTCTGTGAGGTCACAATCCAAAGTGTGACGTCACAATCCCCTCGCGACACAATCCATTCTGTGACGTCACAATGCATTCTGTGACGTCACAATCCAAAGTGTGACGTCACAATCCCCTCGCGTCACAATCCCTTCTGTGACGTCACAATACATTCTGTGACGTCACAATCCAGTCTGACACCCCACAATACATTCTGTGACGTCACAATACGTTCTGTGACGTCACAATCCAAAGTGTGACGTCACAATCCAAAGTGTGACGTCAGAATCCATTCTGACACCCCACAATACATTCTGTGACGTCACAATCCATTCTGTGACGTCACAATCCAAAGTGTGACGTCACAATCCATTCTGACACCCCACAATCCATTCTGTGAGGTCACAATCCAAAGTGTGACGTCACAATCCATTCTGACACCCCACAATCCATTCTGTGACGTCACAATGCATTCTGTGACGTCACAATCCAAAGTATGACGTCACAATCCCCTCGCGTCACAATTCATTCTGTGACGTCACAATACATTCTGAGACGTCACAATGCATTCTGTGACGTCACAATCCAGTCTGACACCCCACAATCCATTCTGTGACGTCACAATGCATTCTGTGACGTCACAATCCAAAGTGTGACGTCACAGTCCCCTCGCGTCAAAATCCCTTCTGTGACGTCACAATCCATTCTGTGACGTCACAATCCATGCTATGACGTCACAATGGATTCTGTGACGTCACAATCCAGTCTGACACCCCACAATCCATTCTGTGACGTCACAATGCATTCTGTGACGTCACAATCCAAAGTGTGATGTCACAACCCCCTCGCGTCACAATCCATTCGATGATGTCACAATCCCTTCTGTGACATCACAATCCATTCTGTGACATCACAATGGATTCTGTGACGTCACAATCCAGTCTGACACCCCACAATCCATTCTGTGACGTCACAATGCATTCTGTGATGTCACAATGCAAAGTATGACGTCACAATCCCCTCGCGTCAAAATCCATTCTGTGACGTCACAATACATTCTGAGACGTCACAATGGATTCTGTGACGTCACAATCCAGTCTGACACCCCACAATACATTCTGTGACGTCACAATGCATTCTGTGACGTCACAATACATTCTGTGACGTCACAATCCAAAGTGTGACGTCACAATCCATTGTGTGACGTCACAATACATTATGTGACGTCACAATCCAAAGTGTGACGTCACAATCCAAAGTGTGACGTCACAATATATTCTGTGACGTCACAATCCATTCTGACACACCACAATGCATTCTGTGACGTTACAATTCATTCTGTGACGTCACAATCCAAAGTGTGACGTCACAATCCATTCTGACACCCCACAATCCATTCTGTGAAGTCACAATACATTCTGTGACGTCACAATCCAAAGTGTGACGTCACAATCCATTCTTACACCCCCAATCCATTCTGTGACGTCACAATCAATTCTGTGACGTCACATTCCATTCTGTGACGTCACAATCCAAAGTGTGACGTCACAATCCACTCGCGTCACAATCCATTCTGTGATGTCACAATCCCTTCTGTAACGTCACAATCCATTCTCTGACGTCACAATCCAAAGTGTGACGTCACAATCCAGTCTGACACCCCACAATCCATTCTGTGACGTCACAATGCATTCTGTGAGGTCACAATCCAAAGTGTGACGTCACAATCCCCACGCGACACAATCCATTCTGTGACGTCACAATGCATTCTGTGACGTCACAATCCAAAGTGTGACGTCACAATCCCCTCGCGTCACAATCCCTTCTGTGACGTCACAATACATTCTGTGACGTCACAATCCATGCTATGACGTCACAATGGATTCTGTGACGTCACAATCCAGTCTGACACCCCACAATCCATTCTGTGACGTCACAATGCATTCTGTGACGTCACAAACCAAAGTGTGATGTCACAACCCCCTCGCGTCACAATCCATTCGATGATGTCACAATCCCTTCTGTGACATCACAATCCCTTCTGTGACATCACAATGCATTCTGTGACGTCACAATCCAGTCTTACACCCCACAATCCATTCTGTGACGTCACAATGCATTCTGTGATGTCACAATATAAAGTATGACGTCACAATCCCCTCGCGTCACAATTCATTCTGTGACGTCACAATACATTCTGAAACGTCTCAATGCATTCTGTGACGTCACAATCCAGTCTGACACCCCACAATCCATTCTGTGACGTCACAATGCATTCTGTGACGTCACAATACATTCTGTGACGTCACAATCCAAAGTGTGACGTCACAATCCATTGTGTGACGTCACAATGCATTCTGTGACGTCACAATCCAAAGTGTGACGTCACAATGCATTCTGTGACGTCACAATCCATTCTGACACACCACAATGCATTCTGCGACGTCACAATGCATTCTGTGACGTCACAATCCAAAGTGTGACGTCACAATCCATTCTGACAACCCACAATCCATTCTGTGATGTCATAATACCTTCTGTGACGTCACAATCCATTCTATGACGTCACATTGCATTCTGTGACGTCACAATCCAGCCTGACACCCCACAATCCATTCTGTGACGTCACAATGCATTCTGTGACGTCACAATCCAAAGTGTGACGTCAGAAACCCCTCGCGTCACAATCCATCCGATGATGTCACAATCCCTTCTGCGACGTCACAATCCATTCTGTGACGTCACAATGCATTCTGTGACGTCACAATACATTCTGTGACGTCACAATCCAAAGTGTGACGTCACAATCCAAAGTGTGACGTCACAATATATTCTGTGACGTCACAATCCATTCTGACACACCACAATGCATTCTGTGACGTTACAATTCATTCTGTGACGTCACAATCCAAAGTGTGACGTCACAATCCATTCTGACACCCCACAATCCATTCTGTGAAGTCACAATACATTCTGTGACGTCACAATCCAAAGTGTGACCCCCAATCCATTCTGTGACGTCACAATCAATTCTGTGACGTCACATTCCATTCTGTGACGTCACAATCCAAAGTGTGACGTCACAATCCACTCGCGTCACAATCCATTCTGTGATGTCACAATCCCTTCTGTAACGTCACAATCCATTCTCTGACGTCACAATCCAAAGTGTGACGTCACAATCCAGTCTGACACCCCACAATCCATTCTGTGACGTCACAATGCATTCTGTGAGGTCACAATCCAAAGTGTGACGTCACAATCCCCTCGCGACACAATCCATTCTGTGACGTCACAATGCATTCTGTGACGTCACAATCCAAAGTGTGACGTCACAATCCCCTCGCGTCACAATCCCTTCTGTGACGTCACAATACATTCTGTGACGTCACAATCCATGCTATGACGTCACAATGGATTCTGTGACGTCACAATCCAGTCTGACACCCCACAATCCATTCTGTGACGTCACAATGCATTCTGTGACGTCACAAACCAAAGTGTGATGTCACAACCCCCTCGCGTCACAATCCATTCGATGATGTCACAATCCCTTCTGTGACATCACAATCCCTTCTGTGACATCACAATGCATTCTGTGACGTCACAATCCAAAGTGTGACGTCACAATCCATTGTGTGACGTCACAATGCATTCTGTGACGTCACAATCCAAAGTGTGACGTCACAATGCATTCTGTGACGTCACAATCCATTCTGACACACCACAATGCATTCTGCGACGTCACAATGCATTCTGTGACGTCACAATCCAAAGTGTGACGTCACAATCCATTCTGACAACCCACAATCCATTCTGTGATGTCATAATACCTTCTGTGACGTCACAATCCATTCTATGACGTCACATTGCATTCTGTGACGTCACAATCCAGCCTGACACCCCACAATCCATTCTGTGACGTCACAATGCATTCTGTGACGTCACAATCCAAAGTGTGACGTCAGAAACCCCTCGCGTCACAATCCATCCGATGATGTCACAATCCCTTCTGCGACGTCACAATCCATTCTGTGACGTCACAATGCATTCTGTGACGTCACAATACATTCTGTGACGTCACAATCCAAAGTGTGACGTCACAATCCAAAGTGTGACGTCACAATATATTCTGTGACGTCACAATCCATTCTGACACACCACAATGCATTCTGTGACGTTACAATTCATTCTGTGACGTCACAATCCAAAGTGTGACGTCACAATCCATTCTGACACCCCACAATCCATTCTGTGAAGTCACAATACATTCTGTGACGTCACAATCCAAAGTGTGACGTCACAATCCATTCTTACACCCCCAATCCATTCTGTGACGTCACAATCAATTCTGTGACGTCACATTCCATTCTGTGACGTCACAATCCAAAGTGTGACGTCACAATCCACTCGCGTCACAATCCATTCTGTGATGTCACAATCCCTTCTGTAACGTCACAATCCATTCTCTGACGTCACAATCCAAAGTGTGACGTCACAATCCAGTCTGACACCCCACAATCCATTCTGTGACGTCACAATGCATTCTGTGAGGTCACAATCCAAAGTGTGACGTCACAATCCCCTCGCGACACAATCCATTCTGTGACGTCACAATGCATTCTGTGACGTCACAATCCAAAGTGTGACGTCACAATCCCCTCGCGTCACAATCCCTTCTGTGACGTCACAATACATTCTGTGACGTCACAATCCATGCTATGACGTCACAATGGATTCTGTGACGTCACAATCCAGTCTGACACCCCACAATCCATTCTGTGACGTCACAATGCATTCTGTGACGTCACAAACCAAAGTGTGATGTCACAACCCCCTCGCGTCACAATCCATTCGATGATGTCACAATCCCTTCTGTGACATCACAATCCCTTCTGTGACATCACAATGCATTCTGTGACGTCACAATCCAGTCTTACACCCCACAATCCATTCTGTGACGTCACAATGCATTCTGTGATGTCACAATATAAAGTATGACGTCACAATCCCCTCGCGTCACAATTCATTCTGTGACGTCACAATACATTCTGAAACGTCTCAATGCATTCTGTGACGTCACAATCCAGTCTGACACCCCACAATCCATTCTGTGACGTCACAATGCATTCTGTGACGTCACAATACATTCTGTGACGTCACAATCCAAAGTGTGACGTCACAATCCATTGTGTGACGTCACAATCCATTGTGTGACGTCACAATCCAAAGTGTGCCGTCACAATGCATTCTGTGACGTCACAATCCATTCTGACACACCACAATGCATTCTGTGACGTCACAATGCATTCTGTGACGTCACAATCCAAAGTGTGACGTCAGAATCCATTCTGACACCCCACAATCCATTCTGTGAAGTCACAATGCATTCTGTGACGTCACAATCCAAAGTGTGACGTCACAATCCCCTCGCGTCACAATCCATTCGATGATGTCACAATCCCTTCTGTGACGTCACAATCCATTCTGTGACATCACAATGAATTCTGTGACGTCACAATCCAATCTGACACCCCACAATCCATTCTGTGACGTCACAATGCATTCTGTGACGTCACAATCCAAAGTGTGACGTCACAATCCCCTCGCGTCAAAATCCATTCTGTGACGTCACAATACATTCTGAGACGTCACAATGCATTCTGTGACGTCGCAATGCATTCTGTGAGGTCACAATCCAAAGTGTGACGTAACAATCCATTCTGACACCCCACAATCCATTCTGTGACGTCACAATGCATTCTGTGACGTCACAATCCAAAGTGTGACGTCACAATCCCCTCGCATCACAATCCATTCTTTGATGTCACAATGCATTCTGTGACGTCACAATCCCTTCTGTGACGTCACAATGCATTCTGTGACGTCACAATCCAGTCTAACACCCCAGAATCCATTCTGTGACGTCACAATGCATTCTGTGAGGTCACAATCCAAAGTGTGACGTCACAATCCGCTCGCGTCACAATCCATTCTGTGACGTCACAATCCATTCTGTGACGTCACAATGCATTCTGTGACGTCACAATCCATTCTGTGACGTCACAATCCAAAGTGTGACGTCACAATCCAAAGTGTGACGTCACAATCCATTCTGACACCCCACAATCCATTCTGTGGCGTCACAATGCATTCTGTGACGTCACAATCCAAAGTGTGACGTCACAATCCCCTCGCGTCACAATCCATTCTGTGATGTCATAATCCCTTCTGTGACATCACAATCAGTTCTATGACGTCACAATGCATTCTGTGACGTCACAATCCAGTCTGACACCCAACAATGCATTCTGTGACGTCACAATTACATTCCCTTGACGTCACAATCCAAAGTGTGACATCACAAACCCCTCGCGTCACAATACATTCGATGATGTCACAATCCCTTCTGTGACGTCGCAATGCATTCTGTGACGTCAAAATCCAGTCTGACACCCCACAATCCATTCTGTGACGTCACAATGCATTCTGTGACGTCACAATCCAAAGTGTGACGTCACAATCCCCTCTCGTCAAAATCCATTCTGTGACGTCACAATACATTCTGTGACGTCACAATCCATGCTATGACGTCACAATGGATTCTGTGACGTCACAATCCAGTCTGACACCCCACAATCCATTCTGTGACGTCACAATGCATTCTGTGACGTCACAATCCAAAGTGTGATGTCACAACCCCCTCGCGTCACAATCCATTCTGTGACGTCACAATCCATTCTAACACACCACAATGCATTCTGTGACGTCACAACCCAAAGTGTGACGTCACAATCCATTCTGACACCCCACAATCCATTCTGTGACGTCACAATCCAAAGTGTGACGTCACAATCCATTCTGTGACGTCACAATGCATTCTGTGACGTCACAATCCAGTCTGACACCCAACAATGCATTCTGTGACGTCACAATACATTCTCTGACGTCACAATCCAAAGTGTGACATCACAAACCCCTCGCGTCACAATACATTCGATGATGTCACAATCCCTTCTGTGACATCACAATCCCTTCTGTGACGTCGCAATGCATTCTGTGACGTCACAATCCAAAGTGTGACGTCACAATCCATTCTGACACCCCACAATCCATTCTGTGACGTCACAATGCCTTCTGTGACGTCACAATCCAAAGTGTGACGTCACAATCCCAAGTGTGACGTCAGAATCCATTCTGACACCCCACAATACATTCTGTGAAGTCACAATGCATTCTGTGACGTCACAATCCAAAGCGTGACATCACAAACCCCTCGCGTCACAGTACATTCGATGATGTCACAATCCCTTCTGTGACATCACAATCCCTTCTGTGACGTCACAATGCATTCTGTGACGTCACAATCCAGTCTGACATCCCACAATCCATTCTGTGACGTCACAATGCATTCTGTGACGTCACAATCCAAAGTGTGACGTCACAATCCCCTCGTGTCAAAATCCATTCTGTGACGTCACAATACATTCTGTGACGTCACAATCCATGCTATGACGTCACAATGGATTCTGTGACGTCACAATCCAGTCTGACACCCCACAATCCATTCTGTGACGTCACAATGCATTCTGTGACGTCACAATCCAAAGTATGACGTCACAATCCCCTCGCGTCACAATTCATTCTGTGACGTCACAATACATTCTGAAACGTCTCAATGCATTCTGTGACGTCACAATCCAGTCTGACACCCCACAATCCATTCTGTGACGTCACAATGCATTCTGTGACGTCACAATACATTCTGTGACGTCACAATCCAAAGTGTGACGTCACAATCCATTGTGTGACGTCACAATGCATTCTGTGACGTCACAATCCAAAGTGTGACGTCACAATGCATTCTGTGACGTCACAATCCATTCTGACACACCACAATGCATTCTGCGACGTCACAATGCATTCTGTGACGTCACAATCCAAAGTGTGACGTCACAATCCATTCTGACAACCCACAATCCATTCTGTGATGTCATAATACCTTCTGTGACGTCACAATCCATTCTATGACGTCACATTGCATTCTGTGACGTCACAATCCAGCCTGACACCCCACAATCCATTCTGTGACGTCACAATGCATTCTGTGACGTCACAATCCAAAGTGTGACGTCAGAAACCCCTCGCGTCACAATCCATCCGATGATGTCACAATCCCTTCTGCGACGTCACAATCCATTCTGTGACGTCACAATGCATTCTGTGACGTCACAATACATTCTGTGACGTCACAATCCAAAGTGTGACGTCACAATCCAAAGTGTGACGTCACAATATATTCTGTGACGTCACAATCCATTCTGACACACCACAATGCATTCTGTGACGTTACAATTCATTCTGTGACGTCACAATCCAAAGTGTGACGTCACAATCCATTCTGACACCCCACAATCCATTCTGTGAAGTCACAATACATTCTGTGACGTCACAATCCAAAGTGTGACGTCACAATCCATTCTTACACCCCCAATCCATTCTGTGACGTCACAATCAATTCTGTGACGTCACATTCCATTCTGTGACGTCACAATCCAAAGTGTGACGTCACAATCCACTCGCGTCACAATCCATTCTGTGATGTCACAATCCCTTCTGTAACGTCACAATCCATTCTCTGACGTCACAATCCAAAGTGTGACGTCACAATCCAGTCTGACACCCCACAATCCATTCTGTGACGTCACAATCCATTCTGTGACGTCACAATCCAAAGTGTGACGTCACAATCCCAAGTGTGACGTCACAATCCAGTCTGACACCCCACAATCCATTCTGTGACGTCACAATGCATTCTGTGAGGTCACAATCCAAAGTGTGACGTCACAATCCCCTCGCGACACAATCCATTCTGTGACGTCACAATGCATTCTGTGACGTCACAATCCAAAGTGTGACGTCACAATCCCCTCGCGTCACAATCCCTTCTGTGACGTCACAATACATTCTGTGACGTCACAATCCAGTCTGACACCCCACAATACATTCTGTGACGTCACAATACGTTCTGTGACGTCACAATCCAAAGTGTGACGTCACAATCCAAAGTGTGACGTCAGAATCCATTCTGACACCCCACAATCCATTCTGTGAGGTCACAATCCAAAGTGTGACGTCACAATCCATTCTGACACCCCACAATCCATTCTGTGACGTCACAATGCATTCTGTGACGTCACAATCCAAAGTGTGACGTCACAATCCCCTCGCGTCACAATCCATTCTGTGACGTCACAATAAATTTTGTGACGTCACAATCCATGCTATGACGTCACAATGGATTCTGTGACGTCACAATCCAGTCTGACACCCCACAATCCATTCTGTGACGTCACAATGCATTCTGTGACGTCACAATCCAAAGTGTGATGTCACAACCCCCTCGCGTCACAATCCATTCGATGATGTCACAATCCCTTCTATGACATCACAATCCCTTCTGTGACATCACAATGGATTCTGTGACGTCAGAATCCATTCTGACACCCCACAATCCATTCTGTGACGTCACAATGCATTCTGTGATGTCACAATGCAAAGTATGACGTCACAATCCCCTCGCGTCACAATTCATTCTGTGACGTCACAATACATTCTGAGACGTCACAATGCATTCTGTGACGTCACAATCCAGTCTGACACCCCACAATCCATTCTGTGACGTCACAATGCATTCTGTGACGTCACAATCCAAAGTGTGACGTCACAGTCCCCTCGCGTCAAAATCCCTTCTGTGACGTCACAATCCATTCTGTGACGTCACAATCCATGCTATGACGTCACAATGGATTCTGTGACGTCACAATCCAGTCTGACACCCCACAATCCATTCTGTGACGTCACAATGCATTCTGTGACGTCACAATCCAAAGTGTGATGTCACAACCCCCTCGCGTCACAATCCATTCGATGATGTCACAATCCCTTCTGTGACATCACAATCCATTCTGTGACATCACAATGGATTCTGTGACGTCACAATCCAGTCTGACACCCCACAATCCATTCTGTGACGTCACAATGCATTCTGTGATGTCACAATGCAAAGTATGACGTCACAATCCCCTCGCGTCAAAATCCATTCTGTGACGTCACAATCCCTTCTGTGACGTCACAATGCATTCTGTGACGTCACAATCCAGTCTGACACCCCACAATACATTCTGTGACGTCACAATGCATTCTGTGACGTCACAATACATTCTGTGACGTCACAATCCAAAGTGTGACGTCACAATCCATTGTGTGACGTCACAATCCATTATGTGACGTCACAATCCAAAGTGTGACGTCACAATCCAAAGTGTGACGTCACAATATATTCTGTGACGTCACAATCCATTCTGACACACCACAATGCATTCTGTGACGTTACAATTCATTCTGTGACGTCACAATCCAAAGTGTGACGTCACAATCCATTCTGACACCCCACAATCCATTCTGTGAAGTCACAATACATTCTGTGACGTCACAATCCAAAGTGTGACGTCACAATCCATTCTTACACCCCCAATCCATTCTGTGACGTCACAATCAATTCTGTGACGTCACATTCCATTCTGTGACGTCACAATCCACTCGCGTCACAATCCATTCTGTGATGTCACAATCCCTTCTGTAACGTCACAATCCATTCTCTGACGTCACAATCCAAAGTGTGACGTCACAATCCAGTCTGACACCCCACAATCCATTCTGTGACGTCACAATGCATTCTGTGAGGTCACAATCCAAAGTGTGACGTCACAATCCCCTCGCGACACAATCCATTCTGTGACGTCACAATGCATTCTGTGACGTCACAAACCAAAGTGTGATGTCACAACCCCCTCGCGTCACAATCCATTCGATGATGTCACAATCCCTTCTGTGACATCACAATCCCTTCTGTGACATCACAATGCATTCTGTGACGTCACAATCCAGTCTTACACCCCACAATCCATTCTGTGACGTCACAATGCATTCTGTGATGTCACAATATAAAGTATGACGTCACAATCCCCTCGCGTCACAATTCATTCTGTGACGTCACAATACATTCTGAAACGTCTCAATGCATTCTGTGACGTCACAATCCAGTCTGACACCCCACAATCCATTCTGTGACGTCACAATGCATTCTGTGACGTCACAATACATTCTGTGACGTCACAATCCAAAGTGTGACGTCACAATCCATTGTGTGACGTCACAATGCATTCTGTGACGTCACAATCCAAAGTGTGACGTCACAATGCATTCTGTGACGTCACAATCCATTCTGACACACCACAATGCATTCTGCGACGTCACAATGCATTCTGTGACGTCACAATCCAAAGTGTGACGTCACAATCCATTCTGACAACCCACAATCCATTCTGTGATGTCATAATACCTTCTGTGACGTCACAATCCATTCTATGACGTCACATTGCATTCTGTGACGTCACAATCCAGCCTGACACCCCACAATCCATTCTGTGACGTCACAATGCATTCTGTGACGTCACAATCCAAAGTGTGACGTCAGAAACCCCTCGCGTCACAATCCATCCGATGATGTCACAATCCCTTCTGCGACGTCACAATCCATTCTGTGACGTCACAATGCATTCTGTGACGTCACAATACATTCTGTGACGTCACAATCCAAAGTGTGACGTCACAATCCAAAGTGTGACGTCACAATATATTCTGTGACGTCACAATCCATTCTGACACACCACAATGCATTCTGTGACGTTACAATTCATTCTGTGACGTCACAATCCAAAGTGTGACGTCACAATCCATTCTGACACCCCACAATCCATTCTGTGAAGTCACAATACATTCTGTGACGTCACAATCCAAAGTGTGACGTCACAATCCATTCTTACACCCCCAATCCATTCTGTGACGTCACAATCAATTCTGTGACGTCACATTCCATTCTGTGACGTCACAATCCAAAGTGTGACGTCACAATCCACTCGCGTCACAATCCATTCTGTGATGTCACAATCCCTTCTGTAACGTCACAATCCATTCTCTGACGTCACAATCCAAAGTGTGACGTCACAATCCAGTCTGACACCCCACAATCCATTCTGTGACGTCACAATGCATTCTGTGAGGTCACAATCCAAAGTGTGACGTCACAATCCCCTCGCGACACAATCCATTCTGTGACGTCACAATGCATTCTGTGACGTCACAATCCAAAGTGTGACGTCACAATCCCCTCGCGTCACAATCCCTTCTGTGACGTCACAATACATTCTGTGACGTCACAATCCATGCTATGACGTCACAATGGATTCTGTGACGTCACAATCCAGTCTGACACCCCACAATCCATTCTGTGACGTCACAAACCAAAGTGTGATGTCACAACCCCCTCGCGTCACAATCCATTCGATGATGTCACAATCCCTTCTGTGACATCACAATCCCTTCTGTGACATCACAATGCATTCTGTGACGTCACAATCCAGTCTTACACCCCACAATCCATTCTGTGACGTCACAATGCATTCTGTGATGTCACAATATAAAGTATGACGTCACAATCCCCTCGCGTCACAATTCATTCTGTGACGTCACAATACATTCTGAAACGTCTCAATGCATTCTGTGACGTCACAATCCAGTCTGACACCCCACAATCCATTCTGTGACGTCACAATGCATTCTGTGACGTCACAATACATTCTGTGACGTCACAATCCAAAGTGTGACGTCACAATCCATTGTGTGACGTCACAATCCATTGTGTGACGTCACAATCCAAAGTGTGACGTCACAATGCATTCTGTGACGTCACAATCCATTCTGACACACCACAATGCATTCTGTGACGTCACAATGCATTCTGTGACGTCACAATCCAAAGTGTGACGTCAGAATCCATTCTGACACCCCACAATCCATTCTGTGAAGTCACAATGCATTCTGTGACGTCACAATCCAAAGTGTGACGTCACAATCCCCTCGCGTCACAATCCATTCGATGATGTCACAATCCCTTCTGTGACGTCACAATCCATTCTGTGACATCACAATGAATTCTGTGACGTCACAATCCAATCTGACACCCCACAATCCATTCTGTGACGTCACAATGCATTCTGTGACGTCACAATCCAAAGTGTGACGTCACAATCCCCTCGCGTCAAAATCCATTCTGTGACGTCACAATACATTCTGAGACGTCACAATGCATTCTGTGACGTCGCAATGCATTCTGTGAGGTCACAATCCAAAGTGTGACGTAACAATCCATTCTGACACCCCACAATCCATTCTGTGACGTCACAATGCATTCTGTGACGTCACAATCCAAAGTGTGACGTCACAATCCCCTCGCATCACAATCCATTCTTTGATGTCACAATGCATTCTGTGACGTCACAATCCCTTCTGTGACGTCACAATGCATTCTGTGACGTCACAATCCAGTCTAACACCCCAGAATCCATTCTGTGACGTCACAATGCATTCTGTGAGGTCACAATCCAAAGTGTGACGTCACAATCCGCTCGCGTCACAATCCATTCTGTGACGTCACAATCCATTCTGTGACGTCACAATGCATTCTGTGACGTCACAATCCATTCTGTGACGTCACAATCCAAAGTGTGACGTCACAATCCATTCTGTGACGTCACAATCCAAAGTGTGACGTCACAATCCAAAGTGTGACGTCACAATCCATTCTGACACCCCACAATCCATTCTGTGGCGTCACAATGCATTCTGTGACGTCACAATCCAAAGTGTGACGTCACAATCCCCTCGCGTCACAATCCATTCTGTGATGTCATAATCCCTTCTGTGACATCACAATCAGTTCTATGACGTCACAATGCATTCTGTGACGTCACAATCCAGTCTGACACCCAACAATGCATTCTGTGACGTCACAATTACATTCCCTTGACGTCACAATCCAAAGTGTGACATCACAAACCCCTCGCGTCACAATACATTCGATGATGTCACAATCCCTTCTGTGACGTCGCAATGCATTCTGTGACGTCAAAATCCAGTCTGACACCCCACAATCCATTCTGTGACGTCACAATGCATTCTGTGACGTCACAATCCAAAGTGTGACGTCACAATCCCCTCGCGTCAAAATCCATTCTGTGACGTCACAATACATTCTGTGACGTCACAATCCATGCTATGACGTCACAATGGATTCTGTGACGTCACAATCCAGTCTGACACCCCACAATCCATTCTGTGACGTCACAATGCATTCTGTGACGTCACAATCCAAAGTGTGATGTCACAACCCCCTCGCGTCACAATCCATTCTGTGACGTCACAATCCATTCTAACACACCACAATGCATTCTGTGACGTCACAACCCAAAGTGTGACGTCACAATCCATTCTGACACCCCACAATCCATTCTGTGACGTCACAATCCAAAGTGTGACGTCACAATCCATTCTGTGACGTCACAATGCATTCTGTGACGTCACAATCCAGTCTGACACCCAACAATGCATTCTGTGACGTCACAATACATTCTCTGACGTCACAATCCAAAGTGTGACATCACAAACCCCTCGCGTCACAATACATTCGATGATGTCACAATCCCTTCTGTGACATCACAATCCCTTCTGTGACGTCGCAATGCATTCTGTGACGTCACAATCCAAAGTGTGACGTCACAATCCATTCTGACACCCCACAATCCATTCTGTGACGTCACAATGCCTTCTGTGACGTCATAATCCAAAGTGTGACGTCACAATCCCAAGTGTGACGTCAGAATCCATTCTGACACCCCACAATACATTCTGTGAAGTCACAATGCATTCTGTGACGTCACAATCCAAAGTGTGACATCACAAACCCCTCGCGTCACAGTACATTCGATGATGTCACAATCCCTTCTGTGACATCACAATCCCTTCTGTGACGTCACAATGCATTCTGTGACGTCACAATCCAGTCTGACACCCCACAATCCATTCTGTGACGTCACAATGCATTCTGTGACGTCACAATCCAAAGTGTGACGTCACAATCCCCTCGTGTCAAAATCCATTCTGTGACGTCACAATACATTCTGTGACGTCACAATCCATGCTATGACGTCACAATGGATTCTGTGACGTCACAATCCAGTCTGACACCCCACAATCCATTCTGTGACGTCACAATGCATTCTGTGACGTCACAATCCAAAGTATGACGTCACAATCCCCTCGCGTCACAATTCATTCTGTGACGTCACAATACATTCTGAAACGTCTCAATGCATTCTGTGACGTCACAATCCAGTCTGACACCCCACAATCCATTCTGTGACGTCACAATGCATTCTGTGACGTCACAATACATTCTGTGACGTCACAATACAAAGTGTGACGTCACAATCCATTGTGTGACGTCACAATGCATTCTGTGACGTCACAATCCAAAGTGTGACGTCACAATGCATTCTGTGACGTCACAATCCATTCTGACACACCACAATGCATTCTCCGACGTCACAATGCATTCTGTGACG
Organism: Gallinula chloropus; assembly: GCF_964237585.1. Classification (NCBI taxonomy): domain Eukaryota; kingdom Metazoa; phylum Chordata; class Aves; order Gruiformes; family Rallidae; genus Gallinula; species Gallinula chloropus. The sequence goes on along the minus strand of NW_028168172.1, from coordinate 170,401 downwards.
TCACAATCCAAAGTGTGACGTCACAATCCATTCTGACAACCCACAATCCATTCTGTGATGTCATAATACCTTCTGTGACGTCACAATCCATTCTATGACGTCACATTGCATTCTGTGACGTCACAATCCAGCCTGACACCCCACAATCCATTCTGTGACGTCACAATGCATTCTGTGACGTCACAACCCAAAGTGTGACGTCAGAAACCCCTCGCGTCACAATCCATCCGATGATGTCACAATCCCTTCTGCGACGTCACAATCCATTCTGTGACGTCACAATGCATTCTGTGACGTCACAATACATTCTGTGACGTCACAATCCAAAGTGTGACGTCACAATCCAAAGTGTGACGTCACAATATATTCTGTGACGTCACAATCCATTCTGACACACCACAATGCATTCTGTGACGTTACAATTCATTCTGTGACGTCACAATCCAAAGTGTGACGTCACAATCCATTCTGACACCCCACAATCCATTCTGTGAAGTCACAATACATTCTGTGACGTCACAATCCAAAGTGTGACGTCACAATCCATTCTTACACCCCCAATCCATTCTGTGACGTCACAATCAATTCTGTGACGTCACATTCCATTCTGTGACGTCACAATCCAAAGTGTGACGTCACAATCCACTCGCGTCACAATCCATTCTGTGATGTCACAATCCCTTCTGTAACGTCACAATCCATTCTCTGACGTCACAATCCAAAGTGTGACGTCACAATCCAGTCTGACACCCCACAATCCATTCTGTGACGTCACAATGCATTCTGTGAGGTCACAATCCAAAGTGTGACGTCACAATCCCCTCGCGACACAATCCATTCTGTGACGTCACAATGCATTCTGTGACGTCACAATCCAAAGTGTGACGTCACAATCCCCTCGCGTCACAATCCCTTCTGTGACGTCACAATACATTCTGTGACGTCACAATCCATGCTATGACGTCACAATGGATTCTGTGACGTCACAATCCAGTCTGACACCCCACAATCCATTCTGTGACGTCACAATGCATTCTGTGACGTCACAAACCAAAGTGTGATGTCACAACCCCCTCGCGTCACAATCCATTCGATGATGTCACAATCCCTTCTGTGACATCACAATCCCTTCTGTGACATCACAATGCATTCTGTGACGTCACAATCCAGTCTTACACCCCACAATCCATTCTGTGACGTCACAATGCATTCTGTGATGTCACAATATAAAGTATGACGTCACAATCCCCTCGCGTCACAATTCATTCTGTGACGTCACAATACATTCTGAAACGTCTCAATGCATTCTGTGACGTCACAATCCAGTCTGACACCCCACAATCCATTCTGTGACGTCACAATGCATTCTGTGACGTCACAATACATTCTGTGACGTCACAATCCAAAGTGTGACGTCACAATCCATTGTGTGACGTCACAATCCATTGTGTGACGTCACAATCCAAAGTGTGACGTCACAATGCATTCTGTGACGTCACAATCCATTCTGACACACCACAATGCATTCTGTGACGTCACAATGCATTCTGTGACGTCACAATCCAAAGTGTGACGTCAGAATCCATTCTGACACCCCACAATCCATTCTGTGAAGTCACAATGCATTCTGTGACGTCACAATCCAAAGTGTGACGTCACAATCCCCTCGCGTCACAATCCATTCGATGATGTCACAATCCCTTCTGTGACGTCACAATCCATTCTGTGACATCACAATGAATTCTGTGACGTCACAATCCAATCTGACACCCCACAATCCATTCTGTGACGTCACAATGCATTCTGTGACGTCACAATCCAAAGTGTGACGTCACAATCCCCTCGCGTCAAAATCCATTCTGTGACGTCACAATACATTCTGAGACGTCACAATGCATTCTGTGACGTCGCAATGCATTCTGTGAGGTCACAATCCAAAGTGTGACGTAACAATCCATTCTGACACCCCACAATCCATTCTGTGACGTCACAATGCATTCTGTGACGTCACAATCCAAAGTGTGACGTCACAATCCCCTCGCATCACAATCCATTCTTTGATGTCACAATGCATTCTGTGACGTCACAATCCCTTCTGTGACGTCACAATGCATTCTGTGACGTCACAATCCAGTCTAACACCCCAGAATCCATTCTGTGACGTCACAATGCATTCTGTGAGGTCACAATCCAAAGTGTGACGTCACAATCCGCTCGCGTCACAATCCATTCTGTGACGTCACAATCCATTCTGTGACGTCACAATGCATTCTGTGACGTCACAATGCATTCTGTGACGTCACAATCCAAAGTGTGACGTCACAATCCATTCTGTGACGTCACAATCCAAAGTGTGACGTCACAATCCAAAGTGTGACGTCACAATCCATTCTGACACCCCACAATCCATTCTGTGGCGTCACAATGCATTCTGTGACGTCACAATCCAAAGTGTGACGTCACAATCCCCTCGCGTCACAATCCATTCTGTGATGTCATAATCCCTTCTGTGACATCACAATCAGTTCTATGACGTCACAATGCATTCTGTGACGTCACAATCCAGTCTGACACCCAACAATGCATTCTGTGACGTCACAATTACATTCCCTTGACGTCACAATCCAAAGTGTGACATCACAAACCCCTCGCGTCACAATACATTCGATGATGTCACAATCCCTTCTGTGACGTCGCAATGCATTCTGTGACGTCAAAATCCAGTCTGACACCCCACAATCCATTCTGTGACGTCACAATGCATTCTGTGACGTCACAATCCAAAGTGTGACGTCACAATCCCCTCGCGTCAAAATCCATTCTGTGACGTCACAATACATTCTGTGACGTCACAATCCATGCTATGACGTCACAATGGATTCTGTGACGTCACAATCCAGTCTGACACCCCACAATCCATTCTGTGACGTCACAATGCATTCTGTGACGTCACAATCCAAAGTGTGACGTCACAATCCCCTCGCGTCAAAATCCATTCTGTGACGTCACAATACATTCTGTGACGTCACAATCCATGCTATGACGTCACAATGGATTCTGTGACGTCACAATCCAGTCTGACACCCCACAATCCATTCTGTGACGTCACAATGCATTCTGTGACGTCACAATCCAAAGTGTGATGTCACAACCCCCTCGCGTCACAATCCATTCTGTGACGTCACAATCCATTCTAACACACCACAATGCATTCTGTGACGTCACAACCCAAAGTGTGACGTCACAATCCATTCTGACACCCCACAATCCATTCTGTGACGTCACAATCCAAAGTGTGACGTCACAATCCATTCTGTGACGTCACAATGCATTCTGTGACGTCACAATCCAGTCTGACACCCAACAATGCATTCTGTGACGTCACAATACATTCTCTGACGTCACAATCCAAAGTGTGACATCACAAACCCCTCGCGTCACAATACATTCGATGATGTCACAATCCCTTCTGTGACATCACAATCCCTTCTGTGACGTCGCAATGCATTCTGTGACGTCACAATCCAAAGTGTGACGTCACAATCCATTCTGACACCCCACAATCCATTCTGTGACGTCACAATGCCTTCTGTGACGTCATAATCCAAAGTGTGACGTCACAATCCCAAGTGTGACGTCAGAATCCATTCTGACACCCCACAATACATTCTGTGAAGTCACAATGCATTCTGTGACGTCACAATCCAAAGTGTGACATCACAAACCCCTCGCGTCACAGTACATTCGATGATGTCACAATCCCTTCTGTGACATCACAATCCCTTCTGTGACGTCACAATGCATTCTGTGACGTCACAATCCAGTCTGACACCCCACAATCCATTCTGTGACGTCACAATGCATTCTGTGACGTCACAATCCAAAGTGTGACGTCACAATCCCCTCGTGTCAAAATCCATTCTGTGACGTCACAATACATTCTGTGACGTCACAATCCATGCTATGACGTCACAATGGATTCTGTGACGTCACAATCCAGTCTGACACCCCACAATCCATTCTGTGACGTCACAATGCATTCTGTGACGTCACAATCCAAAGTATGACGTCACAATCCCCTCGCGTCACAATTCATTCTGTGACGTCACAATACATTCTGAAACGTCTCAATGCATTCTGTGACGTCACAATCCAGTCTGACACCCCACAATCCATTCTGTGACGTCACAATGCATTCTGTGACGTCACAATACATTCTGTGACGTCACAATCCAAAGTGTGACGTCACAATCCATTGTGTGACGTCACAATGCATTCTGTGACGTCACAATCCAAAGTGTGACGTCACAATGCATTCTGTGACGTCACAATCCATTCTGACACACCACAATGCATTCTCCGACGTCACAATGCATTCTGTGACGTCACAATCCAAAGTGTGACGTCACAATCCATTCTGACAACCCACAATCCATTCTGTGATGTCATAATACCTTCTGTGACGTCACAATCCATTCTATGACGTCACATTGCATTCTGTGACGTCACAATCCAGCCTGACACCCCACAATCCATTCTGTGACGTCACAATGCATTCTGTGACGTCACAACCCAAAGTGTGACGTCAGAAACCCCTCGCGTCACAATCCATCCGATGATGTCACAATCCCTTCTGCGACGTCACAATCCATTCTGTGACGTCACAATGCATTCTGTGACGTCACAATACATTCTGTGACGTCACAATCCAAAGTGTGACGTCACAATCCAAAGTGTGACGTCACAATATATTCTGTGACGTCACAATCCATTCTGACACACCACAATGCATTCTGTGACGTTACAATTCATTCTGTGACGTCACAATCCAAAGTGTGACGTCACAATCCATTCTGACACCCCACAATCCATTCTGTGAAGTCACAATACATTCTGTGACGTCACAATCCAAAGTGTGACGTCACAATCCATTCTTACACCCCCAATCCATTCTGTGACGTCACAATCAATTCTGTGACGTCACATTCCATTCTGTGACGTCACAATCCAAAGTGTGACGTCACAATCCACTCGCGTCACAATCCATTCTGTGATGTCACAATCCCTTCTGTAACGTCACAATCCATTCTCTGACGTCACAATCCAAAGTGTGACGTCACAATCCAGTCTGACACCCCACAATCCATTCTGTGACGTCACAATGCATTCTGTGAGGTCACAATCCAAAGTGTGACGTCACAATCCCCTCGCGACACAATCCATTCTGTGACGTCACAATGCATTCTGTGACGTCACAATCCAAAGTGTGACGTCACAATCCCCTCGCGTCACAATCCCTTCTGTGACGTCACAATACATTCTGTGACGTCACAATCCATGCTATGACGTCACAATGGATTCTGTGACGTCACAATCCAGTCTGACACCCCACAATCCATTCTGTGACGTCACAATGCATTCTGTGACGTCACAAACCAAAGTGTGATGTCACAACCCCCTCGCGTCACAATCCATTCGATGATGTCACAATCCCTTCTGTGACATCACAATCCCTTCTGTGACATCACAATGCATTCTGTGACGTCACAATCCAGTCTTACACCCCACAATCCATTCTGTGACGTCACAATGCATTCTGTGATGTCACAATATAAAGTATGACGTCACAATCCCCTCGCGTCACAATTCATTCTGTGACGTCACAATACATTCTGAAACGTCTCAGTGCATTCTGTGACGTCACAATCCAGTCTGACACCCCACAATCCATTCTGTGACGTCACAATGCATTCTGTGACGTCACAATACATTCTGTGACGTCACAATCCAAAGTGTGACGTCACAATCCATTGTGTGACGTCACAATCCATTGTGTGACGTCACAATCCAAAGTGTGACGTCACAATGCATTCTGTGACGTCACAATCCATTCTGAAACACCACAATGCATTCTGTGACGTCACAATGCATTCTGTGACGTCACAATCCAAAGTGTGACGTCAGAATCCATTCTGACACCCCACAATCCATTCTGTGAAGTCACAATGCATTCTGTGACGTCACAATCCAAAGTGTGACGTCACAATCCCCTCGCGTCACAATCCATTCGATGATGTCACAATCCCTTCTGTGACGTCACAATCCATTCTGTGACATCACAATGAATTCTGTGACGTCACAATCCAATCTGACACCCCACAATCCATTCTGTGACGTCACAATGCATTCTGTGACGTCACAATCCAAAGTGTGACGTCACAATCCCCTCGCGTCAAAATCCATTCTGTGACGTCACAATACATTCTGAGACGTCACAATGCATTCTGTGACGTCGCAATGCATTCTGTGAGGTCACAATCCAAAGTGTGACGTAACAATCCATTCTGACACCCCACAATCCATTCTGTGACGTCACAATGCATTCTGTGACGTCACAATCCAAAGTGTGACGTCACAATCCCCTCGCATCACAATCCATTCTTTGATGTCACAATGCATTCTGTGACGTCACAATCCCTTCTGTGACGTCACAATGCATTCTGTGACGTCACAATCCAGTCTAACACCCCAGAATCCATTCTGTGACGTCACAATGCATTCTGTGAGGTCACAATCCAAAGTGTGACGTCACAATCCGCTCGCGTCACAATCCATTCTGTGACGTCACAATCCATTCTGTGACGTCACAATGCATTCTGTGACGTCACAATCCATTCTGTGACGTCACAATCCAAAGTGTGACGTCACAATCCATTCTGTGACGTCACAATCCAAAGTGTGACGTCACAATCCAAAGTGTGACGTCACAATCCATTCTGACACCCCACAATCCATTCTGTGGCGTCACAATGCATTCTGTGACGTCACAATCCAAAGTGTGACGTCACAATCCCCTCGCGTCACAATTCATTCTGTGACGTCACAATACATTCTGAAACGTCTCAATGCATTCTGTGACGTCACAATCCAGTCTGACACCCCACAATCCATTCTGTGACGTCACAATGCATTCTGTGACGTCACAATACATTCTGTGACGTCACAATCCAAAGTGTGACGTCACAATCCATTGTGTGACGTCACAATGCATTCTGTGACGTCACAATCCAAAGTGTGACGTCACAATGCATTCTGTGACGTCACAATCCATTCTGACACACCACAATGCATTCTGCGACGTCACAATGCATTCTGTGACGTCACAATCCAAAGTGTGACGTCACAATCCATTCTGACAACCCACAATCCATTCTGTGATGTCATAATACCTTCTGTGACGTCACAATCCATTCTATGACGTCACATTGCATTCTGTGACGTCACAATCCAGCCTGACACCCCACAATCCATTCTGTGACGTCACAATGCATTCTGTGACGTCACAATCCAAAGTGTGACGTCAGAAACCCCTCGCGTCACAATCCATCCGATGATGTCACAATCCCTTCTGCGACGTCACAATCCATTCTGTGACGTCACAATGCATTCTGTGACGTCACAATACATTCTGTGACGTCACAATCCAAAGTGTGACGTCACAATCCAAAGTGTGACGTCACAATATATTCTGTGACGTCACAATCCATTCTGACACACCACAATGCATTCTGTGACGTTACAATTCATTCTGTGACGTCACAATCCAAAGTGTGACGTCACAATCCATTCTGACACCCCACAATCCATTCTGTGAAGTCACAATACATTCTGTGACGTCACAATCCAAAGTGTGACCCCCAATCCATTCTGTGACGTCACAATCAATTCTGTGACGTCACATTCCATTCTGTGACGTCACAATCCAAAGTGTGACGTCACAATCCACTCGCGTCACAATCCATTCTGTGATGTCACAATCCCTTCTGTAACGTCACAATCCATTCTCTGACGTCACAATCCAAAGTGTGACGTCACAATCCAGTCTGACACCCCACAATCCATTCTGTGACGTCACAATGCATTCTGTGAGGTCACAATCCAAAGTGTGACGTCACAATCCCCTCGCGACACAATCCATTCTGTGACGTCACAATGCATTCTGTGACGTCACAATCCAAAGTGTGACGTCACAATCCCCTCGCGTCACAATCCCTTCTGTGACGTCACAATACATTCTGTGACGTCACAATCCATGCTATGACGTCACAATGGATTCTGTGACGTCACAATCCAGTCTGACACCCCACAATCCATTCTGTGACGTCACAATGCATTCTGTGACGTCACAAACCAAAGTGTGATGTCACAACCCCCTCGCGTCACAATCCATTCGATGATGTCACAATCCCTTCTGTGACATCACAATCCCTTCTGTGACATCACAATGCATTCTGTGACGTCACAATCCAAAGTGTGACGTCACAATCCATTGTGTGACGTCACAATGCATTCTGTGACGTCACAATCCAAAGTGTGACGTCACAATGCATTCTGTGACGTCACAATCCATTCTGACACACCACAATGCATTCTGCGACGTCACAATGCATTCTGTGACGTCACAATCCAAAGTGTGACGTCACAATCCATTCTGACAACCCACAATCCATTCTGTGATGTCATAATACCTTCTGTGACGTCACAATCCATTCTATGACGTCACATTGCATTCTGTGACGTCACAATCCAGCCTGACACCCCACAATCCATTCTGTGACGTCACAATGCATTCTGTGACGTCACAATCCAAAGTGTGACGTCAGAAACCCCTCGCGTCACAATCCATCCGATGATGTCACAATCCCTTCTGCGACGTCACAATCCATTCTGTGACGTCACAATGCATTCTGTGACGTCACAATACATTCTGTGACGTCACAATCCAAAGTGTGACGTCACAATCCAAAGTGTGACGTCACAATATATTCTGTGACGTCACAATCCATTCTGACACACCACAATGCATTCTGTGACGTTACAATTCATTCTGTGACGTCACAATCCAAAGTGTGACGTCACAATCCATTCTGACACCCCACAATCCATTCTGTGAAGTCACAATACATTCTGTGACGTCACAATCCAAAGTGTGACGTCACAATCCATTCTTACACCCCCAATCCATTCTGTGACGTCACAATCAATTCTGTGACGTCACATTCCATTCTGTGACGTCACAATCCAAAGTGTGACGTCACAATCCACTCGCGTCACAATCCATTCTGTGATGTCACAATCCCTTCTGTAACGTCACAATCCATTCTCTGACGTCACAATCCAAAGTGTGACGTCACAATCCAGTCTGACACCCCACAATCCATTCTGTGACGTCACAATGCATTCTGTGAGGTCACAATCCAAAGTGTGACGTCACAATCCCCTCGCGACACAATCCATTCTGTGACGTCACAATGCATTCTGTGACGTCACAATCCAAAGTGTGACGTCACAATCCCCTCGCGTCACAATCCCTTCTGTGACGTCACAATACATTCTGTGACGTCACAATCCATGCTATGACGTCACAATGGATTCTGTGACGTCACAATCCAGTCTGACACCCCACAATCCATTCTGTGACGTCACAATGCATTCTGTGACGTCACAAACCAAAGTGTGATGTCACAACCCCCTCGCGTCACAATCCATTCGATGATGTCACAATCCCTTCTGTGACATCACAATCCCTTCTGTGACATCACAATGCATTCTGTGACGTCACAATCCAGTCTTACACCCCACAATCCATTCTGTGACGTCACAATGCATTCTGTGATGTCACAATATAAAGTATGACGTCACAATCCCCTCGCGTCACAATTCATTCTGTGACGTCACAATACATTCTGAAACGTCTCAATGCATTCTGTGACGTCACAATCCAGTCTGACACCCCACAATCCATTCTGTGACGTCACAATGCATTCTGTGACGTCACAATACATTCTGTGACGTCACAATCCAAAGTGTGACGTCACAATCCATTGTGTGACGTCACAATCCATTGTGTGACGTCACAATCCAAAGTGTGACGTCACAATGCATTCTGTGACGTCACAATCCATTCTGACACACCACAATGCATTCTGTGACGTCACAATGCATTCTGTGACGTCACAATCCAAAGTGTGACGTCAGAATCCATTCTGACACCCCACAATCCATTCTGTGAAGTCACAATGCTTTCTGTGACGTCACAATCCAAAGTGTGACGTCACAATCCCCTCGCGTCACAATCCATTCGATGATGTCACAATCCCTTCTGTGACGTCACAATCCATTCTGTGACATCACAATGAATTCTGTGACGTCACAATCCAATCTGACACCCCACAATCCATTCTGTGACGTCACAATGCATTCTGTGACGTCACAATCCAAAGTGTGACGTCACAATCCCCTCGCGTCAAAATCCATTCTGTGACGTCACAATACATTCTGAGACGTCACAATGCATTCTGTGACGTCGCAATGCATTCTGTGAGGTCACAATCCAAAGTGTGACGTAACAATCCATTCTGACACCCCACAATCCATTCTGTGACGTCACAATGCATTCTGTGACGTCACAATCCAAAGTGTGACGTCACAATCCCCTCGCATCACAATCCATTCTTTGATGTCACAATGCATTCTGTGACGTCACAATCCCTTCTGTGACGTCACAATGCATTCTGTGACGTCACAATCCAGTCTAACACCCCAGAATCCATTCTGTGACGTCACAATGCATTCTGTGAGGTCACAATCCAAAGTGTGACGTCACAATCCGCTCGCGTCACAATCCATTCTGTGACGTCACAATCCATTCTGTGACGTCACAATGCATTCTGTGACGTCACAATCCATTCTGTGACGTCACAATCCAAAGTGTGACGTCACAATCCATTCTGTGACGTCACAATCCAAAGTGTGACGTCACAATCCAAAGTGTGACGTCACAATCCATTCTGACACCCCACAATCCATTCTGTGGCGTCACAATGCATTCTGTGACGTCACAATCCAAAGTGTGACGTCACAATCCCCTCGCGTCACAATCCATTCTGTGATGTCATAATCCCTTCTGTGACATCACAATCAGTTCTATGACGTCACAATGCATTCTGTGACGTCACAATCCAGTCTGACACCCAACAATGCATTCTGTGACGTCACAATTACATTCCCTTGACGTCACAATCCAAAGTGTGACATCACAAACCCCTCGCGTCACAATACATTCGATGATGTCACAATCCCTTCTGTGACGTCGCAATGCATTCTGTGACGTCAAAATCCAGTCTGACACCCCACAATCCATTCTGTGACGTCACAATGCATTCTGTGACGTCACAATCCAAAGTGTGACGTCACAATCCCCTCTCGTCAAAATCCATTCTGTGACGTCACAATACATTCTGTGACGTCACAATCCATGCTATGACGTCACAATGGATTCTGTGACGTCACAATCCAGTCTGACACCCCACAATCCATTCTGTGACGTCACAATGCATTCTGTGACGTCACAATCCAAAGTGTGATGTCACAACCCCCTCGCGTCACAATCCATTCTGTGACGTCACAATCCATTCTAACACACCACAATGCATTCTGTGACGTCACAACCCATTCTGTGACGTCACAATCCATTCTGACACCCCACAATCCATTCTGTGACGTCACAATCCAAAGTGTGACGTCACAATCCATTCTGTGACGTCACAATGCATTCTGTGACGTCACAATCCAGTCTGACACCCAACAATGCATTCTGTGACGTCACAATACATTCTCTGACGTCACAATCCAAAGTGTGACATCACAAACCCCTCGCGTCACAATACATTCGATGATGTCACAATCCCTTCTGTGACATCACAATCCCTTCTGTGACGTCGCAATGCATTCTGTGACGTCACAATCCAAAGTGTGACGTCACAATCCATTCTGACACCCCACAATCCATTCTGTGACGTCACAATGCCTTCTGTGACGTCACAATCCAAAGTGTGACGTCACAATCCCAAGTGTGACGTCAGAATCCATTCTGACACCCCACAATACATTCTGTGAAGTCACAATGCATTCTGTGACGTCACAATCCAAAGCGTGACATCACAAACCCCTCGCGTCACAGTACATTCGATGATGTCACAATCCCTTCTGTGACATCACAATCCCTTCTGTGACGTCACAATGCATTCTGTGACGTCACAATCCAGTCTGACACCCCACAATCCATTCTGTGACGTCACAATGCATTCTGTGACGTCACAATCCAAAGTGTGACGTCACAATCCCCTCGTGTCAAAATCCATTCTGTGACGTCACAATACATTCTGTGACGTCACAATCCATGCTATGACGTCACAATGGATTCTGTGACGTCACAATCCAGTCTGACACCCCACAATCCATTCTGTGACGTCACAATGCATTCTGTGACGTCACAATCCAAAGTATGACGTCACAATCCCCTCGCGTCACAATTCATTCTGTGACGTCACAATACATTCTGAAACGTCTCAATGCATTCTGTGACGTCACAATCCAGTCTGACACCCCACAATCCATTCTGTGACGTCACAATGCATTCTGTGACGTCACAATACATTCTGTGACGTCACAATCCAAAGTGTGACGTCACAATCCATTGTGTGACGTCACAATGCATTCTGTGACGTCACAATCCAAAGTGTGACGTCACAATGCATTCTGTGACGTCACAATCCATTCTGACACACCACAATGCATTCTGCGACGTCACAATGCATTCTGTGACGTCACAATCCAAAGTGTGACGTCACAATCCATTCTGACAACCCACAATCCATTCTGTGATGTCATAATACCTTCTGTGACGTCACAATCCATTCTATGACGTCACATTGCATTCTGTGACGTCACAATCCAGCCTGACACCCCACAATCCATTCTGACACACCACAATGCATTCTGTGACGTCACAATCCAAAGTGTGACGTCAGAAACCCCTCGCGTCACAATCCATCCGATGATGTCACAATCCCTTCTGCGACGTCACAATCCATTCTGTGACGTCACAATGCATTCTGTGACGTCACAATACATTCTGTGACGTCACAATCCAAAGTGTGACGTCACAATCCAAAGTGTGACGTCACAATCCATTCTGACACCCCACAATCCATTCTGTGAAGTCACAATACATTCTGTGACGTCACAATCCAAAGTGTGACGTCACAATCCATTCTTACACCCCCAATCCATTCTGTGACGTCACAATCAATTCTGTGACGTCACATTCCATTCTGTGACGTCACAATCCAAAGTGTGACGTCACAATCCACTCGCGTCACAATCCATTCTGTGATGTCACAATCCCTTCTGTAACGTCACAATCCATTCTCTGACGTCACAATCCAAAGTGTGACGTCACAATCCAGTCTGACACCCCACAATCCATTCTGTGACGTCACAATCCATTCTGTGACGTCACAATCCAAAGTGTGACGTCACAATCCCAAGTGTGACGTCACAATCCAGTCTGACACCCCACAATCCATTCTGTGACGTCACAATGCATTCTGTGAGGTCACAATCCAAAGTGTGACGTCACAATCCCCTCGCGACACAATCCATTCTGTGACGTCACAATGCATTCTGTGACGTCACAATCCAAAGTGTGACGTCACAATCCCCTCGCGTCACAATCCCTTCTGTGACGTCACAATACATTCTGTGACGTCACAATCCAGTCTGACACCCCACAATACATTCTGTGACGTCACAATACGTTCTGTGACGTCACAATCCAAAGTGTGACGTCACAATCCAAAGTGTGACGTCAGAATCCATTCTGACACCCCACAATCCATTCTGTGAGGTCACAATCCAAAGTGTGACGTCACAATCCATTCTGACACCCCACAATCCATTCTGTGACGTCACAATGCATTCTGTGACGTCACAATCCAAAGTGTGACGTCACAATCCCCTCGCGTCACAATCCATTCTGTGACGTCACAATAAATTTTGTGACGTCACAATCCATGCTATGACGTCACAATGGATTCTGTGACGTCACAATCCAGTCTGACACCCCACAATCCATTCTGTGACGTCACAATGCATTCTGTGACGTCACAATCCAAAGTGTGATGTCACAACCCCCTCGCGTCACAATCCATTCGATGATGTCACAATCCCTTCTGTGACATCACAATCCCTTCTGTGACATCACAATGGATTCTGTGACGTCAGAATCCATTCTGACACCCCACAATCCATTCTGTGACGTCACAATGCATTCTGTGATGTCACAATGCAAAGTATGACGTCACAATCCCCTCGCGTCACAATTCATTCTGTGACGTCACAATACATTCTGAGACGTCACAATGCATTCTGTGACGTCACAATCCAGTCTGACACCCCACAATCCATTCTGTGACGTCACAATGCATTCTGTGACGTCACAATCCAAAGTGTGACGTCACAGTCCCCTCGCGTCAAAATCCCTTCTGTGACGTCACAATCCATTCTGTGACGTCACAATCCATGCTATGACGTCACAATGGATTCTGTGACGTCACAATCCAGTCTGACACCCCACAATCCATTCTGTGACGTCACAATGCATTCTGTGACGTCACAATCCAAAGTGTGATGTCACAACCCCCTCGCGTCACAATCCATTCGATGATGTCACAATCCCTTCTGTGACATCACAATCCATTCTGTGACATCACAATGGATTCTGTGACGTCACAATCCAGTCTGACACCCCACAATCCATTCTGTGACGTCACAATGCATTCTGTGATGTCACAATGCAAAGTATGACGTCACAATCCCCTCGCGTCAAAATCCATTCTGTGACGTCACAATACATTCTGAGACGTCACAATGCATTCTGTGACGTCACAATCCAGTCTGACACCCCACAATCCATTCTGTGACGTCACAATGCATTCTGTGACGTCACAATCCAAAGTGTGACGTCACAATCCATTGTGTGACGTCACAATCCATTATGTGACGTCACAATCCAAAGTGTGATGTCACAATCCAAAGTGTGACGTCACAATATATTCTGTGACGTCACAATCCATTCTGACACACCACAATGCATTCTGTGACGTTACAATTCATTCTGTGACGTCACAATCCAAAGTGTGACGTCACAATCCATTCTGACACCCCACAATCCATTCTGTGAAGTCACAATACATTCTGTGACGTCACAATCCAAAGTGTGACGTCACAATCCATTCTTACACCCCCAATCCATTCTGTGACGTCACAATCAATTCTGTGACGTCACATTCCATTCTGTGACGTCACAATCCAAAGTGTGACGTCACAATCCACTCGCGTCACAATCCATTCTGTGATGTCACAATCCCTTCTGTAACGTCACAATCCATTCTCTGACGTCACAATCCAAAGTGTGACGTCACAATCCAGTCTGACACCCCACAATCCATTCTGTGACGTCACAATGCATTCTGTGAGGTCACAATCCAAAGTGTGACGTCACAATCCCCTCGCGACACAATCCATTCTGTGACGTCACAATGCATTCTGTGACGTCACAATCCAAAGTGTGACGTCACAATCCCCTCGCGTCACAATCCCTTCTGTGACGTCACAATACATTCTGTGACGTCACAATCCATGCTATGACGTCACAATGGATTCTGTGACGTCACAATCCAGTCTGACACCCCACAATCCATTCTGTGACGTCACAATGCATTCTGTGACGTCACAAACCAAAGTGTGATGTCACAACCCCCTCGCGTCACAATCCATTCGATGATGTCACAATCCCTTCTGTGACATCACAATCCCTTCTGTGACATCACAATGCATTCTGTGACGTCACAATCCAGTCTTACACCCCACAATCCATTCTGTGACGTCACAATGCATTCTGTGATGTCACAATATAAAGTATGACGTCACAATCCCCTCGCGTCACAATTCATTCTGTGACGTCACAATACATTCTGAAACGTCTCAATGCATTCTGTGACGTCACAATCCAGTCTGACACCCCACAATCCATTCTGTGACGTCACAATGCATTCTGTGACGTCACAATACATTCTGTGACGTCACAATCCAAAGTGTGACGTCACAATCCATTGTGTGACGTCACAATCCATTGTGTGACGTCACAATCCAAAGTGTGACGTCACAATGCATTCTGTGACGTCACAATCCATTCTGACACACCACAATGCATTCTGTGACGTCACAATGCATTCTGTGACGTCACAATCCAAAGTGTGACGTCAGAATCCATTCTGACACCCCACAATCCATTCTGTGAAGTCACAATGCTTTCTGTGACGTCACAATCCAAAGTGTGACGTCACAATCCCCTCGCGTCACAATCCATTCGATGATGTCACAATCCCTTCTGTGACGTCACAATCCATTCTGTGACATCACAATGAATTCTGTGACGTCACAATCCAATCTGACACCCCACAATCCATTCTGTGACGTCACAATGCATTCTGTGACGTCACAATCCAAAGTGTGACGTCACAATCCCCTCGCGTCAAAATCCATTCTGTGACGTCACAATACATTCTGAGACGTCACAATGCATTCTGTGACGTCGCAATGCATTCTGTGAGGTCACAATCCAAAGTGTGACGTAACAATCCATTCTGACACCCCACAATCCATTCTGTGACGTCACAATGCATTCTGTGACGTCACAATCCAAAGTGTGACGTCACAATCCCCTCGCATCACAATCCATTCTTTGATGTCACAATGCATTCTGTGACGTCACAATCCCTTCTGTGACGTCACAATGCATTCTGTGACGTCACAATCCAGTCTAACACCCCAGAATCCATTCTGTGACGTCACAATGCATTCTGTGAGGTCACAATCCAAAGTGTGACGTCACAATCCGCTCGCGTCACAATCCATTCTGTGACGTCACAATCCATTCTGTGACGTCACAATGCATTCTGTGACGTCACAATCCATTCTGTGACGTCACAATCCAAAGTGTGACGTCACAATCCATTCTGTGACGTCACAATCCAAAGTGTGACGTCACAATCCAAAGTGTGACGTCACAATCCATTCTGACACCCCACAATCCATTCTGTGGCGTCACAATGCATTCTGTGACGTCACAATCCAAAGTGTGACGTCACAATCCCCTCGCGTCACAATCCATTCTGTGATGTCATAATCCCTTCTGTGACATCACAATCAGTTCTATGACGTCACAATGCATTCTGTGACGTCACAATCCAGTCTGACACCCAACAATGCATTCTGTGACGTCACAATTACATTCCCTTGACGTCACAATCCAAAGTGTGACATCACAAACCCCTCGCGTCACAATACATTCGATGATGTCACAATCCCTTCTGTGACGTCGCAATGCATTCTGTGACGTCAAAATCCAGTCTGACACCCCACAATCCATTCTGTGACGTCACAATGCATTCTGTGACGTCACAATCCAAAGTGTGACGTCACAATCCCCTCTCGTCAAAATCCATTCTGTGACGTCACAATACATTCTGTGACGTCACAATCCATGCTATGACGTCACAATGGATTCTGTGACGTCACAATCCAGTCTGACACCCCACAATCCATTCTGTGACGTCACAATGCATTCTGTGACGTCACAATCCAAAGTGTGATGTCACAACCCCCTCGCGTCACAATCCATTCTGTGACGTCACAATCCATTCTAACACACCACAATGCATTCTGTGACGTCACAACCCATTCTGTGACGTCACAATCCATTCTGACACCCCACAATCCATTCTGTGACGTCACAATCCAAAGTGTGACGTCACAATCCATTCTGTGACGTCACAATGCATTCTGTGACGTCACAATCCAGTCTGACACCCAACAATGCATTCTGTGACGTCACAATACATTCTCTGACGTCACAATCCAAAGTGTGACATCACAAACCCCTCGCGTCACAATACATTCGATGATGTCACAATCCCTTCTGTGACATCACAATCCCTTCTGTGACGTCGCAATGCATTCTGTGACGTCACAATCCAAAGTGTGACGTCACAATCCATTCTGACACCCCACAATCCATTCTGTGACGTCACAATGCCTTCTGTGACGTCACAATCCAAAGTGTGACGTCACAATCCCAAGTGTGACGTCAGAATCCATTCTGACACCCCACAATACATTCTGTGAAGTCACAATGCATTCTGTGACGTCACAATCCAAAGCGTGACATCACAAACCCCTCGCGTCACAGTACATTCGATGATGTCACAATCCCTTCTGTGACATCACAATCCCTTCTGTGACGTCACAATGCATTCTGTGACGTCACAATCCAGTCTGACACCCCACAATCCATTCTGTGACGTCACAATGCATTCTGTGACGTCACAATCCAAAGTGTGACGTCACAATCCCCTCGTGTCAAAATCCATTCTGTGACGTCACAATACATTCTGTGACGTCACAATCCATGCTATGACGTCACAATGGATTCTGTGACGTCACAATCCAGTCTGACACCCCACAATCCATTCTGTGACGTCACAATGCATTCTGTGACGTCACAATCCAAAGTATGACGTCACAATCCCCTCGCGTCACAATTCATTCTGTGACGTCACAATACATTCTGAAACGTCTCAATGCATTCTGTGACGTCACAATCCAGTCTGACACCCCACAATCCATTCTGTGACGTCACAATGCATTCTGTGACGTCACAATACATTCTGTGACGTCACAATCCAAAGTGTGACGTCACAATCCATTGTGTGACGTCACAATGCATTCTGTGACGTCACAATCCAAAGTGTGACGTCACAATGCATTCTGTGACGTCACAATCCATTCTGACACACCACAATGCATTCTGCGACGTCACAATGCATTCTGTGACGTCACAATCCAAAGTGTGACGTCACAATCCATTCTGACAACCCACAATCCATTCTGTGATGTCATAATACCTTCTGTGACGTCACAATCCATTCTATGACGTCACATTGCATTCTGTGACGTCACAATCCAGCCTGACACCCCACAATCCATTCTGACACACCACAATGCATTCTGTGACGTCACAATCCAAAGTGTGACGTCAGAAACCCCTCGCGTCACAATCCATCCGATGATGTCACAATCCCTTCTGCGACGTCACAATCCATTCTGTGACGTCACAATGCATTCTGTGACGTCACAATACATTCTGTGACGTCACAATCCAAAGTGTGACGTCACAATCCAAAGTGTGACGTCACAATCCATTCTGACACCCCACAATCCATTCTGTGAAGTCACAATACATTCTGTGACGTCACAATCCAAAGTGTGACGTCACAATCCATTCTTACACCCCCAATCCATTCTGTGACGTCACAATCAATTCTGTGACGTCACATTCCATTCTGTGACGTCACAATCCAAAGTGTGACGTCACAATCCACTCGCGTCACAATCCATTCTGTGATGTCACAATCCCTTCTGTAACGTCACAATCCATTCTCTGACGTCACAATCCAAAGTGTGACGTCACAATCCAGTCTGACACCCCACAATCCATTCTGTGACGTCACAATCCATTCTGTGACGTCACAATCCAAAGTGTGACGTCACAATCCCAAGTGTGACGTCACAATCCAGTCTGACACCCCACAATCCATTCTGTGACGTCACAATGCATTCTGTGAGGTCACAATCCAAAGTGTGACGTCACAATCCCCTCGCGACACAATCCATTCTGTGACGTCACAATGCATTCTGTGACGTCACAATCCAAAGTGTGACGTCACAATCCCCTCGCGTCACAATCCCTTCTGTGACGTCACAATACATTCTGTGACGTCACAATCCAGTCTGACACCCCACAATACATTCTGTGACGTCACAATACGTTCTGTGACGTCACAATCCAAAGTGTGACGTCACAATCCAAAGTGTGACGTCAGAATCCATTCTGACACCCCACAATCCATTCTGTGAGGTCACAATCCAAAGTGTGACGTCACAATCCATTCTGACACCCCACAATCCATTCTGTGACGTCACAATGCATTCTGTGACGTCACAATCCAAAGTGTGACGTCACAATCCCCTCGCGTCACAATCCATTCTGTGACGTCACAATAAATTTTGTGACGTCACAATCCATGCTATGACGTCACAATGGATTCTGTGACGTCACAATCCAGTCTGACACCCCACAATCCATTCTGTGACGTCACAATGCATTCTGTGACGTCACAATCCAAAGTGTGATGTCACAACCCCCTCGCGTCACAATCCATTCGATGATGTCACAATCCCTTCTGTGACATCACAATCCCTTCTGTGACATCACAATGGATTCTGTGACGTCAGAATCCATTCTGACACCCCACAATCCATTCTGTGACGTCACAATGCATTCTGTGATGTCACAATGCAAAGTATGACGTCACAATCCCCTCGCGTCACAATTCATTCTGTGACGTCACAATACATTCTGAGACGTCACAATGCATTCTGTGACGTCACAATCCAGTCTGACACCCCACAATCCATTCTGTGACGTCACAATGCATTCTGTGACGTCACAATCCAAAGTGTGACGTCACAGTCCCCTCGCGTCAAAATCCCTTCTGTGACGTCACAATCCATTCTGTGACGTCACAATCCATGCTATGACGTCACAATGGATTCTGTGACGTCACAATCCAGTCTGACACCCCACAATCCATTCTGTGACGTCACAATGCATTCTGTGACGTCACAATCCAAAGTGTGATGTCACAACCCCCTCGCGTCACAATCCATTCGATGATGTCACAATCCCTTCTGTGACATCACAATCCATTCTGTGACATCACAATGGATTCTGTGACGTCACAATCCAGTCTGACACCCCACAATCCATTCTGTGACGTCACAATGCATTCTGTGATGTCACAATGCAAAGTATGACGTCACAATCCCCTCGCGTCAAAATCCATTCTGTGACGTCACAATACATTCTGAGACGTCACAATGCATTCTGTGACGTCACAATCCAGTCTGACACCCCACAATCCATTCTGTGACGTCACAATGCATTCTGTGACGTCACAATCCAAAGTGTGACGTCACAATCCATTGTGTGACGTCACAATCCATTATGTGACGTCACAATCCAAAGTGTGATGTCACAATCCAAAGTGTGACGTCACAATATATTCTGTGACGTCACAATCCATTCTGACACACCACAATGCATTCTGTGACGTTACAATTCATTCTGTGACGTCACAATCCAAAGTGTGACGTCACAATCCATTCTGACACCCCACAATCCATTCTGTGAAGTCACAATACATTCTGTGACGTCACAATCCAAAGTGTGACGTCACAATCCATTCTTACACCCCCAATCCATTCTGTGACGTCACAATCAATTCTGTGACGTCACATTCCATTCTGTGACGTCACAATCCAAAGTGTGACGTCACAATCCACTCGCGTCACAATCCATTCTGTGATGTCACAATCCCTTCTGTAACGTCACAATCCATTCTCTGACGTCACAATCCAAAGTGTGACGTCACAATCCAGTCTGACACCCCACAATCCATTCTGTGACGTCACAATGCATTCTGTGAGGTCACAATCCAAAGTGTGACGTCACAATCCCCTCGCGACACAATCCATTCTGTGACGTCACAATGCATTCTGTGACGTCACAATCCAAAGTGTGACGTCACAATCCCCTCGCGTCACAATCCCTTCTGTGACGTCACAATACATTCTGTGACGTCACAATCCATGCTATGACGTCACAATGGATTCTGTGACGTCACAATCCAGTCTGACACCCCACAATCCATTCTGTGACGTCACAATGCATTCTGTGACGTCACAAACCAAAGTGTGATGTCACAACCCCCTCGCGTCACAATCCATTCGATGATGTCACAATCCCTTCTGTGACATCACAATCCCTTCTGTGACATCACAATGCATTCTGTGACGTCACAATCCAGTCTTACACCCCACAATCCATTCTGTGACGTCACAATGCATTCTGTGATGTCACAATATAAAGTATGACGTCACAATCCCCTCGCGTCACAATTCATTCTGTGACGTCACAATACATTCTGAAACGTCTCAATGCATTCTGTGACGTCACAATCCAGTCTGACACCCCACAATCCATTCTGTGACGTCACAATGCATTCTGTGACGTCACAATACATTCTGTGACGTCACAATCCAAAGTGTGACGTCACAATCCATTGTGTGACGTCACAATGCATTCTGTGACGTCACAATCCAAAGTGTGACGTCACAATGCATTCTGTGACGTCACAATCCATTCTGACACACCACAATGCATTCTGTGACGTCACAATGCATTCTGTGACGTCACAATCCATTCTGACACACCACAATGCATTCTGCGACGTCACAATGCATTCTGTGACGTCACAATCCAAAGTGTGACGTCACAATCCATTCTGACAACCCACAATCCATTCTGTGATGTCATAATACCTTCTGTGACGTCACAATCCATTCTATGACGTCACATTGCATTCTGTGACGTCACAATCCAGCCTGACACCCCACAATCCATTCTGTGACGTCACAATGCATTCTGTGACGTCACAATCCAAAGTGTGACGTCAGAAACCCCTCGCGTCACAATCCATCCGATGATGTCACAATCCCTTCTGCGACGTCACAATCCATTCTGTGACGTCACAATGCATTCTGTGACGTCACAATACATTCTGTGACGTCACAATCCAAAGTGTGACGTCACAATCCAAAGTGTGACGTCACAATATATTCTGTGACGTCACAATCCATTCTGACACACCACAATGCATTCTGTGACGTTACAATTCATTCTGTGACGTCACAATCCAAAGTGTGACGTCACAATCCATTCTGACACCCCACAATCCATTCTGTGAAGTCACAATACATTCTGTGACGTCACAATCCAAAGTGTGACGTCACAATCCATTCTTACACCCCCAATCCATTCTGTGACGTCACAATCAATTCTGTGACGTCACATTCCATTCTGTGACGTCACAATCCAAAGTGTGACGTCACAATCCACTCGCGTCACAATCCATTCTGTGATGTCACAATCCCTTCTGTAACGTCACAATCCATTCTCTGACGTCACAATCCAAAGTGTGACGTCACAATCCAGTCTGACACCCCACAATCCATTCTGTGACGTCACAATGCATTCTGTGAGGTCACAATCCATTCTGTGACGTCACAATCCCCTCGCGACACAATCCATTCTGTGACGTCACAATGCATTCTGTGACGTCACAATCCAAAGTGTGACGTCACAATCCCCTCGCGTCACAATCCCTTCTGTGACGTCACAATACATTCTGTGACGTCACAATCCATGCTATGACGTCACAATGGATTCTGTGACGTCACAATCCAGTCTGACACCCCACAATCCATTCTGTGACGTCACAATGCATTCTGTGACGTCACAAACCAAAGTGTGATGTCACAACCCCCTCGCGTCACAATCCATTCGATGATGTCACAATCCCTTCTGTGACATCACAATCCCTTCTGTGACATCACAATGCATTCTGTGACGTCACAATCCAGTCTTACACCCCACAATCCATTCTGTGACGTCACAATGCATTCTGTGATGTCACAATATAAAGTATGACGTCACAATCCCCTCGCGTCACAATTCATTCTGTGACGTCACAATACATTCTGAAACGTCTCAATGCATTCTGTGACGTCACAATCCAGTCTGACACCCCACAATCCATTCTGTGACGTCACAATGCATTCTGTGACGTCACAATACATTCTGTGACGTCACAATCCAAAGTGTGACGTCACAATCCATTGTGTGACGTCACAATCCATTGTGTGACGTCACAATCCAAAGTGTGACGTCACAATGCATTCTGTGACGTCACAATCCATTCTGACACACCACAATGCATTCTGTGACGTCACAATGCATTCTGTGACGTCACAATCCAAAGTGTGACGTCAGAATCCATTCTGACACCCCACAATCCATTCTGTGAAGTCACAATGCATTCTGTGACGTCACAATCCAAAGTGTGACGTCACAATCCCCTCGCGTCACAATCCATTCGATGATGTCACAATCCCTTCTGTGACGTCACAATCCATTCTGTGACATCACAATGAATTCTGTGACGTCACAATCCAATCTGACACCCCACAATCCATTCTGTGACGTCACAATGCATTCTGTGACGTCACAATCCAAAGTGTGACGTCACAATCCCCTCGCGTCAAAATCCATTCTGTGACGTCACAATACATTCTGAGACGTCACAATGCATTCTGTGACGTCGCAATGCATTCTGTGAGGTCACAATCCAAAGTGTGACGTAACAATCCATTCTGACACCCCACAATCCATTCTGTGACGTCACAATGCATTCTGTGACGTCACAATCCAAAGTGTGACGTCACAATCCCCTCGCATCACAATCCATTCTTTGATGTCACAATGCATTCTGTGACGTCACAATCCCTTCTGTGACGTCACAATGCATTCTGTGACGTCACAATCCAGTCTAACACCCCAGAATCCATTCTGTGACGTCACAATGCATTCTGTGAGGTCACAATCCAAAGTGTGACGTCACAATCCGCTCGCGTCACAATCCATTCTGTGACGTCACAATCCATTCTGTGACGTCACAATGCATTCTGTGACGTCACAATCCATTCTGTGACGTCACAATCCAAAGTGTGACGTCACAATCCATTCTGTGACGTCACAATCCAAAGTGTGACGTCACAATCCAAAGTGTGACGTCACAATCCATTCTGACACCCCACAATCCATTCTGTGGCGTCACAATGCATTCTGTGACGTCACAATCCAAAGTGTGACGTCACAATCCCCTCGCGTCACAATCCATTCTGTGATGTCATAATCCCTTCTGTGACATCACAATCAGTTCTATGACGTCACAATGCATTCTGTGACGTCACAATCCAGTCTGACACCCAACAATGCATTCTGTGACGTCACAATTACATTCCCTTGACGTCACAATCCAAAGTGTGACATCACAAACCCCTCGCGTCACAATACATTCGATGATGTCACAATCCCTTCTGTGACGTCGCAATGCATTCTGTGACGTCAAAATCCAGTCTGACACCCCACAATCCATTCTGTGACGTCACAATGCATTCTGTGACGTCACAATCCAAAGTGTGACGTCACAATCCCCTCGCGTCAAAATCCATTCTGTGACGTCACAATACATTCTGTGACGTCACAATCCATGCTATGACGTCACAATGGATTCTGTGACGTCACAATCCAGTCTGACACCCCACAATCCATTCTGTGACGTCACAATGCATTCTGTGACGTCACAATCCAAAGTGTGATGTCACAACCCCCTCGCGTCACAATCCATTCTGTGACGTCACAATCCATTCTAACACACCACAATGCATTCTGTGACGTCACAACCCAAAGTGTGACGTCACAATCCATTCTGACACCCCACAATCCATTCTGTGACGTCACAATCCAAAGTGTGACGTCACAATCCATTCTGTGACGTCACAATGCATTCTGTGACGTCACAATCCAGTCTGACACCCAACAATGCATTCTGTGACGTCACAATACATTCTCTGACGTCACAATCCAAAGTGTGACATCACAAACCCCTCGCGTCACAATACATTCGATGATGTCACAATCCCTTCTGTGACATCACAATCCCTTCTGTGACGTCGCAATGCATTCTGTGACGTCACAATCCAAAGTGTGACGTCACAATCCATTCTGACACCCCACAATCCATTCTGTGACGTCACAATGCCTTCTGTGACGTCATAATCCAAAGTGTGACGTCACAATCCCAAGTGTGACGTCAGAATCCATTCTGACACCCCACAATACATTCTGTGAAGTCACAATGCATTCTGTGACGTCACAATCCAAAGTGTGACATCACAAACCCCTCGCGTCACAGTACATTCGATGATGTCACAATCCCTTCTGTGACATCACAATCCCTTCTGTGACGTCACAATGCATTCTGTGACGTCACAATCCAGTCTGACACCCCACAATCCATTCTGTGACGTCACAATGCATTCTGTGACGTCACAATCCAAAGTGTGACGTCACAATCCCCTCGTGTCAAAATCCATTCTGTGACGTCACAATACATTCTGTGACGTCACAATCCATGCTATGACGTCACAATGGATTCTGTGACGTCACAATCCAGTCTGACACCCCACAATCCATTCTGTGACGTCACAATGCATTCTGTGACGTCACAATCCAAAGTATGACGTCACAATCCCCTCGCGTCACAATTCATTCTGTGACGTCACAATACATTCTGAAACGTCTCAATGCATTCTGTGACGTCACAATCCAGTCTGACACCCCACAATCCATTCTGTGACGTCACAATGCATTCTGTGACGTCACAATACATTCTGTGACGTCACAATCCAAAGTGTGACGTCACAATCCATTGTGTGACGTCACAATGCATTCTGTGACGTCACAATCCAAAGTGTGACGTCACAATGCATTCTGTGACGTCACAATCCATTCTGACACACCACAATGCATTCTCCGACGTCACAATGCATTCTGTGACGTCACAATCCAAAGTGTGACGTCACAATCCATTCTGACAACCCACAATCCATTCTGTGATGTCATAATACCTTCTGTGACGTCACAATCCATTCTATGACGTCACAATGCATTCTGTGACGTCACAATCCAGCCTGACACCCCACAATCCATTCTGTGACGTCACAATGCATTCTGTGACGTCACAACCCAAAGTGTGACGTCAGAAACCCCTCGCGTCACAATCCATCCGATGATGTCACAATCCCTTCTGCGACGTCACAATCCATTCTGTGACGTCACAATGCATTCTGTGACGTCACAATACATTCTGTGACGTCACAATCCAAAGTGTGACGTCACAATCCAAAGTGTGACGTCACAATATATTCTGTGACGTCACAATCCATTCTGACACACCACAATGCATTCTGTGACGTTACAATTCATTCTGTGACGTCACAATCCAAAGTGTGACGTCACAATCCATTCTGACACCCCACAATCCATTCTGTGAAGTCACAATACATTCTGTGACGTCACAATCCAAAGTGTGACGTCACAATCCATTCTTACACCCCCAATCCATTCTGTGACGTCACAATCAATTCTGTGACGTCACATTCCATTCTGTGACGTCACAATCCAAAGTGTGACGTCACAATCCACTCGCGTCACAATCCATTCTGTGATGTCACAATCCCTTCTGTAACGTCACAATCCATTCTCTGACGTCACAATCCAAAGTGTGACGTCACAATCCAGTCTGACACCCCACAATCCATTCTGTGACGTCACAATGCATTCTGTGAGGTCACAATCCATTCTGTGACGTCACAATCCCCTCGCGACACAATCCATTCTGTGACGTCACAATGCATTCTGTGACGTCACAATCCAAAGTGTGACGTCACAATCCCCTCGCGTCACAATCCCTTCTGTGACGTCACAATACATTCTGTGACGTCACAATCCATGCTATGACGTCACAATGGATTCTGTGACGTCACAATCCAGTCTGACACCCCACAATCCATTCTGTGACGTCACAATGCATTCTGTGACGTCACAAACCAAAGTGTGATGTCACAACCCCCTCGCGTCACAATCCATTCGATGATGTCACAATCCCTTCTGTGACATCACAATCCCTTCTGTGACATCACAATGCATTCTGTGACGTCACAATCCAGTCTTACACCCCACAATCCATTCTGTGACGTCACAATGCATTCTGTGATGTCACAATATAAAGTATGACGTCACAATCCCCTCGCGTCACAATTCATTCTGTGACGTCACAATACATTCTGAAACGTCTCAATGCATTCTGTGACGTCACAATCCAGTCTGACACCCCACAATCCATTCTGTGACGTCACAATGCATTCTGTGACGTCACAATACATTCTGTGACGTCACAATCCAAAGTGTGACGTCACAATCCATTGTGTGACGTCACAATCCATTGTGTGACGTCACAATCCAAAGTGTGACGTCACAATGCATTCTGTGACGTCACAATCCATTCTGACACACCACAATGCATTCTGTGACGTCACAATGCATTCTGTGACGTCACAATCCAAAGTGTGACGTCAGAATCCATTCTGACACCCCACAATCCATTCTGTGAAGTCACAATGCATTCTGTGACGTCACAATCCAAAGTGTGACGTCACAATCCCCTCGCGTCACAATCCATTCGATGATGTCACAATCCCTTCTGTGACGTCACAATCCATTCTGTGACATCACAATGAATTCTGTGACGTCACAATCCAATCTGACACCCCACAATCCATTCTGTGACGTCACAATGCATTCTGTGACGTCACAATCCAAAGTGTGACGTCACAATCCCCTCGCGTCAAAATCCATTCTGTGACGTCACAATACATTCTGAGACGTCACAATGCATTCTGTGACGTCGCAATGCATTCTGTGAGGTCACAATCCAAAGTGTGACGTAACAATCCATTCTGACACCCCACAATCCATTCTGTGACGTCACAATGCATTCTGTGACGTCACAATCCAAAGTGTGACGTCACAATCCCCTCGCATCACAATCCATTCTTTGATGTCACAATGCATTCTGTGACGTCACAATCCCTTCTGTGACGTCACAATGCATTCTGTGACGTCACAATCCAGTCTAACACCCCAGAATCCATTCTGTGACGTCACAATGCATTCTGTGAGGTCACAATCCAAAGTGTGACGTCACAATCCGCTCGCGTCACAATCCATTCTGTGACGTCACAATCCATTCTGTGACGTCACAATGCATTCTGTGACGTCACAATCCATTCTGTGACGTCACAATCCAAAGTGTGACGTCACAATCCATTCTGTGACGTCACAATCCAAAGTGTGACGTCACAATCCAAAGTGTGACGTCACAATCCATTCTGACACCCCACAATCCATTCTGTGGCGTCACAATGCATTCTGTGACGTCACAATCCAAAGTGTGACGTCACAATCCCCTCGCGTCACAATCCATTCTGTGATGTCATAATCCCTTCTGTGACATCACAATCAGTTCTATGACGTCACAATGCATTCTGTGACGTCACAATCCAGTCTGACACCCAACAATGCATTCTGTGACGTCACAATTACATTCCCTTGACGTCACAATCCAAAGTGTGACATCACAAACCCCTCGCGTCACAATACATTCGATGATGTCACAATCCCTTCTGTGACGTCGCAATGCATTCTGTGACGTCAAAATCCAGTCTGACACCCCACAATCCATTCTGTGACGTCACAATGCATTCTGTGACGTCACAATCCAAAGTGTGACGTCACAATCCCCTCGCGTCAAAATCCATTCTGTGACGTCACAATACATTCTGTGACGTCACAATCCATGCTATGACGTCACAATGGATTCTGTGACGTCACAATCCAGTCTGACACCCCACAATCCATTCTGTGACGTCACAATGCATTCTGTGACGTCACAATCCAAAGTGTGACGTCACAATCCCCTCGCGTCAAAATCCATTCTGTGACGTCACAATACATTCTGTGACGTCACAATCCATGCTATGACGTCACAATGGATTCTGTGACGTCACAATCCAGTCTGACACCCCACAATCCATTCTGTGACGTCACAATGCATTCTGTGACGTCACAATCCAAAGTGTGATGTCACAACCCCCTCGCGTCACAATCCATTCTGTGACGTCACAATCCATTCCAACACACCACAATGCATTCTGTGACGTCACAACCCAAAGTGTGACGTCACAATCCATTCTGACACCCCACAATCCATTCTGTGACGTCACAATCCAAAGTGTGACGTCACAATCCATTCTGTGACGTCACAATGCATTCTGTGACGTCACAATCCAGTCTGACACCCAACAATGCATTCTGTGACGTCACAATACATTCTCTGACGTCACAATCCAAAGTGTGACATCACAAACCCCTCGCGTCACAATACATTCGATGATGTCACAATCCCTTCTGTGACATCACAATCCCTTCTGTGACGTCGCAATGCATTCTGTGACGTCACAATCCAAAGTGTGACGTCACAATCCATTCTGACACCCCACAATCCATTCTGTGACGTCACAATGCCTTCTGTGACGTCATAATCCAAAGTGTGACGTCACAATCCCAAGTGTGACGTCAGAATCCATTCTGACACCCCACAATACATTCTGTGAAGTCACAATGCATTCTGTGACGTCACAATCCAAAGTGTGACATCACAAACCCCTCGCGTCACAGTACATTCGATGATGTCACAATCCCTTCTGTGACATCACAATCCCTTCTGTGACGTCACAATGCATTCTGTGACGTCACAATCCAGTCTGACACCCCACAATCCATTCTGTGACGTCACAATGCATTCTGTGACGTCACAATCCAAAGTGTGACGTCACAATCCCCTCGTGTCAAAATCCATTCTGTGACGTCACAATACATTCTGTGACGTCACAATCCATGCTATGACGTCACAATGGATTCTGTGACGTCACAATCCAGTCTGACACCCCACAATCCATTCTGTGACGTCACAATGCATTCTGTGACGTCACAATCCAAAGTATGACGTCACAATCCCCTCGCGTCACAATTCATTCTGTGACGTCACAATACATTCTGAAACGTCTCAATGCATTCTGTGACGTCACAATCCAGTCTGACACCCCACAATCCATTCTGTGACGTCACAATGCATTCTGTGACGTCACAATACATTCTGTGACGTCACAATCCAAAGTGTGACGTCACAATCCATTGTGTGACGTCACAATGCATTCTGTGACGTCACAATCCAAAGTGTGACGTCACAATGCATTCTGTGACGTCACAATCCATTCTGACACACCACAATGCATTCTCCGACGTCACAATGCATTCTGTGACGTCACAATCCAAAGTGTGACGTCACAATCCATTCTGACAACCCACAATCCATTCTGTGATGTCATAATACCTTCTGTGACGTCACAATCCATTCTATGACGTCACATTGCATTCTGTGACGTCACAATCCAGCCTGACACCCCACAATCCATTCTGTGACGTCACAATGCATTCTGTGACGTCACAACCCAAAGTGTGACGTCAGAAACCCCTCGCGTCACAATCCATCCGATGATGTCACAATCCCTTCTGCGACGTCACAATCCATTCTGTGACGTCACAATGCATTCTGTGACGTCACAATACATTCTGTGACGTCACAATCCAAAGTGTGACGTCACAATCCAAAGTGTGACGTCACAATATATTCTGTGACGTCACAATCCATTCTGACACACCACAATGCATTCTGTGACGTTACAATTCATTCTGTGACGTCACAATCCAAAGTGTGACGTCACAATCCATTCTGACACCCCACAATCCATTCTGTGAAGTCACAATACATTCTGTGACGTCACAATCCAAAGTGTGACGTCACAATCCATTCTTACACCCCCAATCCATTCTGTGACGTCACAATCAATTCTGTGACGTCACATTCCATTCTGTGACGTCACAATCCAAAGTGTGACGTCACAATCCACTCGCGTCACAATCCATTCTGTGATGTCACAATCCCTTCTGTAACGTCACAATCCATTCTCTGACGTCACAATCCAAAGTGTGACGTCACAATCCAGTCTGACACCCCACAATCCATTCTGTGACGTCACAATGCATTCTGTGAGGTCACAATCCAAAGTGTGACGTCACAATCCCCTCGCGACACAATCCATTCTGTGACGTCACAATGCATTCTGTGACGTCACAATCCAAAGTGTGACGTCACAATCCCCTCGCGTCACAATCCCTTCTGTGACGTCACAATACATTCTGTGACGTCACAATCCATGCTATGACGTCACAATGGATTCTGTGACGTCACAATCCAGTCTGACACCCCACAATCCATTCTGTGACGTCACAATGCATTCTGTGACGTCACAAACCAAAGTGTGATGTCACAACCCCCTCGCGTCACAATCCATTCGATGATGTCACAATCCCTTCTGTGACATCACAATCCCTTCTGTGACATCACAATGCATTCTGTGACGTCACAATCCAGTCTTACACCCCACAATCCATTCTGTGACGTCACAATGCATTCTGTGATGTCACAATATAAAGTATGACGTCACAATCCCCTCGCGTCACAATTCATTCTGTGACGTCACAATACATTCTGAAACGTCTCAATGCATTCTGTGACGTCACAATCCAGTCTGACACCCCACAATCCATTCTGTGACGTCACAATGCATTCTGTGACGTCACAATACATTCTGTGACGTCACAATCCAAAGTGTGACGTCACAATCCATTGTGTGACGTCACAATCCATTGTGTGACGTCACAATCCAAAGTGTGACGTCACAATGCATTCTGTGACGTCACAATCCATTCTGACACACCACAATGCATTCTGTGACGTCACAATGCATTCTGTGACGTCACAATCCAAAGTGTGACGTCAGAATCCATTCTGACACCCCACAATCCATTCTGTGAAGTCACAATGCATTCTGTGACGTCACAATCCAAAGTGTGACGTCACAATCCCCTCGCGTCACAATCCATTCGATGATGTCACAATCCCTTCTGTGACGTCACAATCCATTCTGTGACATCACAATGAATTCTGTGACGTCACAATCCAATCTGACACCCCACAATCCATTCTGTGACGTCACAATGCATTCTGTGACGTCACAATCCAAAGTGTGACGTCACAATCCCCTCGCGTCAAAATCCATTCTGTGACGTCACAATACATTCTGAGACGTCACAATGCATTCTGTGACGTCGCAATGCATTCTGTGAGGTCACAATCCAAAGTGTGACGTAACAATCCATTCTGACACCCCACAATCCATTCTTTGATGTCACAATGCATTCTGTGACGTCACAATCCCTTCTGTGACGTCACAATGCATTCTGTGACGTCACAATCCAGTCTAACACCCCAGAATCCATTCTGTGACGTCACAATGCATTCTGTGAGGTCACAATCCAAAGTGTGACGTCACAATCCGCTCGCGTCACAATCCATTCTGTGACGTCACAATCCATTCTGTGACGTCACAATGCATTCTGTGACGTCACAATCCATTCTGTGACGTCACAATCCAAAGTGTGACGTCACAATCCATTCTGTGACGTCACAATCCAAAGTGTGACGTCACAATCCAAAGTGTGACGTCACAATCCATTCTGACACCCCACAATCCATTCTGTGGCGTCACAATGCATTCTGTGACGTCACAATCCAAAGTGTGACGTCACAATCCCCTCGCGTCACAATCCATTCTGTGATGTCATAATCCCTTCTGTGACATCACAATCAGTTCTATGACGTCACAATGCATTCTGTGACGTCACAATCCAGTCTGACACCCAACAATGCATTCTGTGACGTCACAATTACATTCCCTTGACGTCACAATCCAAAGTGTGACATCACAAACCCCTCGCGTCACAATACATTCGATGATGTCACAATCCCTTCTGTGACGTCGCAATGCATTCTGTGACGTCAAAATCCAGTCTGACACCCCACAATCCATTCTGTGACGTCACAATGCATTCTGTGACGTCACAATCCAAAGTGTGACGTCACAATCCCCTCGCGTCAAAATCCATTCTGTGACGTCACAATACATTCTGTGACGTCACAATCCATGCTATGACGTCACAATGGATTCTGTGACGTCACAATCCAGTCTGACACCCCACAATCCATTCTGTGACGTCACAATGCATTCTGTGACGTCACAATCCAAAGTGTGATGTCACAACCCCCTCGCGTCACAATCCATTCTGTGACGTCACAATCCATTCTAACACACCACAATGCATTCTGTGACGTCACAACCCAAAGTGTGACGTCACAATCCATTCTGACACCCCACAATCCATTCTGTGATGTCATAATCCCTTCTGTGACGTCACAATCCATTCTATGACGTCACAATGCATTCTGTGACGTCACAATCCAGTCTGACACCCAACAATGCATTCTGTGACGTCACAATACATTCTCTGACGTCACAATCCAAAGTGTGACATCACAAACCCCTCGCGTCACAATACATTCGATGATGTCACAATCCCTTCTGTGACATCACAATCCCTTCTGTGACGTCGCAATGCATTCTGTGACGTCACAATCCAAAGTGTGACGTCACAATCCATTCTGACACCCCACAATCCATTCTGTGACGTCACAATGCATTCTGTGAGGTCACAATCCAAAGCGTGACGTCACAATCCGCTCGCG
Source organism: Gallinula chloropus (assembly GCF_964237585.1). Taxonomy (NCBI): domain Eukaryota; kingdom Metazoa; phylum Chordata; class Aves; order Gruiformes; family Rallidae; genus Gallinula; species Gallinula chloropus. The sequence continues at coordinate 136,088 of NW_028168172.1, read as the reverse complement.
TCACAATGCATTCTGTGACGTCGCAATCCATTCTGTGACGTCACAATCCATTCTGTGACGTCACAATCCAAAGTGTGACGTCACAATCCATTCTGACACCCCACAATCCATTCTGTGACGTCACAATGCATTCTGTGACGTCACAATCCAAAGTGTGACGTCACAATCCCCTCGCGTCAAAATCCATTCTGTGACGTCACAATACATTCTGTGACGTCACAATCCTTGCTATGACGTCACAATGGATTCTGTGACGTCACAATCCAGTCTGACACCCCACAATCCATTCTGTGACGTCACAATGCATTCTGTGACGTCACAATCCAAAGTGTGATGTCACAACCCCCTCGCGTCACAATCCATTCGATGATGTCACAATCCCTTCTGTGACATCACAATCCCTTCTGTGACATCACAATGCATTCTGTGACGTCACAATCCAGTCTGACACCCCACAATCCATTCTGTGACGTCACAATCCATTCTGTGATGTCACAATGCAAAGTATGACGTCACAATCCCCTCGCGTCACAATCCATTCTGTGACGTCACAATACATTCTGACACCCCACAATCCATTCTGTGACGTCACAATGCATTCTGTGACGTCACAATACATTCTGTGACGTCACAACCCAAAGTGTGGCGTCACAATCCATTCTGACACCCCACAATCCATTCTGTGACGTCATAATCCCTTCAGTGACGTCACAATCCATTCTATGACGTCACAATGCATTCTGTGACGTCACAATCCAGTCTGACACCCAACAATGCATTCTGTGACGTCACAATACATTCTCTGACGTCACAATCCAAAGTGTGACATCACAAACCCCTCACGTCACAATACATTCGATGATGTCACAATCCCTTCTGTGACATCACAATCCATTCTGTGACGTCGCAATGCATTCTGTGAGGTCACAATCCAAAGTGTGACGTCACAATGCATTCTGTGACGTCACAATCCATTCTGACACCCCACAATCCATTCTGTGACGTCACAATGCATTCTGTGACGTCACAATCCAAAGTGTGACGTCACAATCCCCTCGCATCACAATCCATTCTGTGATGTCACAATGCATTCTGTGACGTCACAATCCCTTCTGTGACGTCACAATGCATACTGTGACGTCACAATCCAGTCTAACACCCCAGAATCCATTCTGTGACGTCACAATGCGTTCTGTGAGGTCACAATCCAAAGTGTGACGTCACAATCCCTTCTGTGACGTCACAATCCCTTCTGTGACGTCACAATCCAGTCTGACACCCCAAAATACAGTCTGTGACGTCACAATGCATTCTGTGACGTCACAATCCAAAGTGTGACGTCACAATCCCAAGTGTGACGTCAGAATCCATTCTGACACCCCACAATACATTCTGTGAAGTCACAATGCATTCTGTGACGTCACAATCCAAAGTGTGACGTCACAATCCATTCTGACACCCCACAATCCATTCTGTGAGGTCACAATCCAAAGTGTGACGTCACAATCCATGCTGACACCCCACAATCCATTCTGTGACGTCACAATGCATTCTGTGACGTCACAATCCAAAGTGTGACGTCACAATCCATTCTGACACCCCACAATCCATTCTGTGACGTCACAATGCATTCTGTGACGTCACAATCCAAAGTGTGACGTCACAATCCCCTCGCGTCACAATCCATTCTGTGATGTCATAATCCCTTCTGTGACGTCACAATCCATTCTATGTCTTCACAATGCATTATGTGACGTCACAATCCAGTCTGACACCCCACAATCCATTCTGTGACGTCACAATGCATTCTGTGACGTCACAACCCAAAGTGTGACGTCACAATCCATTCTGACACCCCACAATCCATTCTGTGATGTCATAATCCCTTCTGTGACGTCACAATCCATTCTATGACGTCACAATGCATTCTGTGACGTCACAATCCATTCTGTGACGTCACAATCCAAAGTGTGACGTCACAATCCCCTCGCATCACAATCCATTCTGTGACGTCACAATCCCTTCTGTGACGTCACAATCCAGTCTGACACCCCACAATCCATTCTGTGACGTCACAATGCATTCTGTGACGTCACAATACATTCTGTGACGTCACAACCCAAAGTGTGGCGTCACAATCCATTCTGACACCCCACAATCCATTCTGTGATGTCATAATCCCTTCAGTGACGTCACAATCCATTCTATGACGTCACAATGCATTCTGTGACGTCACAATCCAGTCTGACACCCAACAATGCATTCTGTGACGTCACAATACATTCTCTGACGTCACAATCCAAAGTGTGACATCACAAACCCCTCGCGTCACAATACATTCGATGATGTCACAATCCCTTCTGTGACATCACAATCCATTCTATGACGTCGCAATGCATTCTGTGAGGTCACAATCCAAAGTGTGACGTCACAATGCATTCTGTGACGTCACAATCCATTCTGACACCCCACAATCCATTCTGTGACGTCACAATGCATTCTGTGACGTCACAATCCAAAGTGTGACGTCACAATCCCCTCGCATCACAATCCCTTCTGTGACGTCACAATGCATACTGTGACGTCACAATCCAGTCTAACACCCCAGAATCCATTCTGTGACGTCACAATGCATTCTGTGAGGTCACAATCCAAAGTGTGACGTCACAATCCCTTCTGTGACGTCACAATCCCTTCTGTGACGTCACAATCCAGTCTGACACCCCAAAATACAGTCTGTGACGTCACAATGCATTCTGTGACGTCACAATCCAAAGTGTGACGTCACAATCCCAAGTGTGACGTCAGAATCCATTCTGACACCCCACAATACATTCTGTGAAGTCACAATGCATTCTGTGACGTCACAATCCAAAGTGTGACGTCACAATCCATTCTGACACCCCACAATCCATTCTGTGACGTCACAATGCATTCTGTGACGTCACAATCCAAAGTGTGACGTCACAACCCCCTCGCGTCACAATCCATTCTGTGACGTCACAATACATTCTGTGACGTCACAATCCATGCTATGACGTCACAATGGATTCTGTGACGTCACAATCCAGTCTGACACCCCACAATCCATTCTGTGACGTCACAATGCATTCTGTGACGTCACAATCCAAAGTGTGATGTCACAACCCCCTCGCGTCACAATCCATTCTGTGACGTCACAATACATTCTGAGACGTCACAATGCATTCTGTGACGTCACAATCCATTCTGACAACCCACAATCCATTCTGTGACGTCACAATGCATTCTGTGACGTCACAATCCATTCTGTGACGTCACAATCCATAGTGTGACGTCACAATGAATTCTGTGACGTCACAATGCATTCTGTGACGTCACAATCTAAAGTGTGACGTCACAATGCATTCTGTGACGTCACAATCCATTCTGACGCACCACAATGCATTCTGTGACGTCACAATGCATTCTGTGACGTCACAATCCAAAGTGTGACGTCACAATCCCCTCACATCACAATCCATTCTGTGATGTCACAATGCATTCTGTGAGGTCACAATCCAAAGTGTGACGTCACAATGCATTCTGTGACGTCACAATCCAGTCTAACACCCCACAATCCATTCTGTGACGTCACAATGCATTCTGTGAGGTCCCAATCCAAAGTGTGACGTCACAATCCGCTCGCGTCACAATGCATTCTGTGACGTCACAATACATTCTGTGACGTCACAATGCATTCTGTGACGTCACAATACATTCTGTGACGTCACAATCCAAAGTGTGACGTCACAATCCATTCTGTGACGTCACAATGCATTCTGTGACGTCACACTTTGTATTGTGACGTCACAATGCATTCTGTGACGTCACAATCCAAAGTGTGACGTCACAATCCACTCGCGTTACTATCCATTCTGTGATGTCATAATCCCTTCTGTGACGTCACAATCCATTCTATGTCTTCACAATGCATTCTGTGACGTCACAATCCAGTCTGACACCCCACAATCCATTCTGTGACGTCACAATGCATTCTGTGACGTCACAACCCAAAGTGTGACGTCACAATCCATTCTGACACCCCACAATCCATTCTGTGATGTCATAATCCCTTCTGTGACGTCACAATCCATTCTGTGAAGTCACAATGCATTCTGTGACGTCACAATCCATTCTGTGACGTCACAATCCAAAGTGTGACGTCACAATCCCCTCGCATCACAATCCATTCTGTGACGTCACAATCCCTTCTGTGACGTCACAATCCAAAGTGTGACGTCACAACCCCCTCGCGTCACAATCCATTCGATGATGTCACAATCCCTTCTGTGACGTCACAATCCATTCTGTGACGTCACAATCCCGTCTGACACCCCACAATACATTCTGTGGCGTCACAATGCCTTCTGTGACGTCACAATCCAAAGTGTGACGTCACAATCCCAAGTGTGACGTCAGAATCCATTCTGACACCCCACAATACATTCTGTGAAGTCACAATGCATTCTGTGACGTCACAATCCAAAGTGTGACGTCACAATCCATTCTGACACCCCAGAATCCATTCTGTGACGTCACAATGCATTCTGTGAGGTCACAATCCAAAGTGTGTCGTCACAATCCATTCTGACACCCCACAATCCATTCTGTGACGTCACAATGCATTCTGTGACGTCACAATCCAAAGTGTGACGTCACAATCCCCTCGCGTCACAATCCATTCTGTGATGTCATAATCCCTTCTGTGACATCACAATCCATTCTATGACGTCACAATGCATTCTGTGACGTCACAATCCCGTCTGACACCCAACAATCCATTCTGTGACGTCACAATTACATTCTCTGACGTCACAATCCAAAGCGTGACATCACAAACACCTCGCGTCACAATACATTCGATGATGTCACAATCCCTTCTGTGACATCACAATCCCTTCTGTGACGTCACAATGCATTCTGTGACGTCACAATACAGTATGACACCCCACAATCCATTCTGTGACGTCACAATGCATTCTGTGACGTCACAATCCAAAGTGTGACGTCACAATCCCCTCGCGTCAAAATCCATTCTGTGACGTCACAATACATTCTTTGACGTCACAATCCATGCTATGACGTCACAATGGATTCTGTGACGTCACAATCCAGTCTGACACCCCACAATCCATTCTGTGACGTCACAATGCATTCTGTGACGTCACAATCCAAAGTGTGACGTCACAATCCATTCTGACACCCCACAATCCATTCTGTGACGTCACAATGCATTCTGTGACGTCACAATCCAAAGTGTGACGTCACAATGCATTCTGTGACGTCACAATCCATTCTGACACACCACAATGCATTCTTTGACGTCACAATGCATTCTGTGACGTCACAATCCAAAGTGTGACGTCACAATCCGTTCTGACAACCCACAATCCATTCTGTGATGTCATAATCCCTTCTGTGACGTCACAATACATTCTGTGACGTCACAATCCAAAGTGTGACGTCACAATCCATTATGTGACATCACAATGCATTCTGTGACGTCACAATCCAAAGTGTGACGTCACATTGCATTCTGCGGCGTCACAATCCAAAGTGTGATGTCACAACCCCCTCGCGTCACAATCCATTCGATGATGTCACAATCCATTCTGTGACATCACAATGGATTCTGTGACGTCACAATCCATTCTGACACCCCACAATCCATTCTGTGACGTCACAATGCATTCTGTGAGGTCACAATCCAAAGTGTGACGTCACAATCCATTCTGACACCCCACAATCCATTCTGTGACGTCACAATGCATTCTGTGACGTCACAATACATTCTCTGACTTCACAATCCAAAGTGTGACATCACAAACCCCTCGCGTCACAATACATTCGATGATGTCACAATCCCTTCTGTGACATCACAATCCCTTCTGTGACGTCACAATGCATTCTGTGACGTCACAATCCAGTCTGACACCCCACAATCCATTCTGTGACGTCACAATGCATTCTGTGACGTCACAATCCAAAGTGTGACGTCACAATCCCCTCGCGTCAAAATCCATTCTGTGACGTCACAATACATTCTGTGAGGTCACAATCCATGCTATGACGTCACAATGGATTCTGTGACGTCACAATCCAGTCTGACACCCCACAATCCATTCTGTGACGTCACAATGCATTCTGTGACGTCACAATCCAAAGTGTGATGTCACAAACCCCTCGCGTCACAATCCATTCGATGATGTCACAATCCCTTCTGTGACATCACAATCCATTCTGTGACATCACAATGGATTCTGTGACGTCACAATCCAGTCTGACACCCCACAATCCATTCTGTGACGTCACAATGCATTCTGTGATGTCACAATGCAAAGTATGACGTCACAATCCCCTCGCGTCAAAATCCATTCTGTGACATCACAATACATTCTGAGACGTCACAATGCATTCTGTGACGTCACAATCCAGTCTGACACCCCACAATCCATTCTGTGACGTCACAATGCATTCTGTGACGTTACAATACATTCTGTGACGTCACAATCCAAAATGTGACGTCACAATCCATTGTGTGACGTCACAATCCATTCTGTGACGTCACAATCCAAAGTGTGACGTCACAATGCATTCTGTGACGTCACAATCCATTCTGACACACCACAATGCATTCTGTGACGTCACAATGCATTCTGTGACGTCACAATCCAAAGTGTGACGTCAGAATCCATTCTGACACCCCACAATCCATTCTGTGAAGTCACAATGCATTCTGTGACGTCACAATCCAAAGTGTGACGTCACAATCCCCTCGCGTCACAATCCATTCGATGCTGTCACAATCCCTTCTGTGACATCACAATACATTCTGTGACATCACAATGAATTCTGTGACGTCACAATCCAATCTGACACCCCACAATCCATTCTGTGACGTCACAATGCATTCTGTGACGTCACAATCCAAAGTGTGACGTCAGAATCCCCTCGCGTCAAAATCCATTCTGTGACGTCACAATACATTCTGAGACGTCACAATGCATTCTGTGACGTCACAATGCATTCTGTGACGTCACAATCCAGTCTGACACCCACCAATGCATTCTGTGACGTCACAATACATTCTCTGACGTCACAATCCAAAGTGTGACATCACAAACCCCTCACATCACAATAAATTCGATGATGTCACAATCCATTCTGTGACATCACAATCCATTCTGTGACATCACAATGGATTCTGTGACGTCACAATCCAGTCTCACACCCCACAATCCATTCTGTGACGTCACAATGCATTCTGTGACGTCACAATCCAAAGTGTGATGTCACAACCCCCTCGCGTCACAATCCATTCGATGATGTCACAATCCCTTCTGTGACGTCACAATACATTCTGTGACGTCACAATGCATTCTGTGACGTCACAATCCATTCTGACACCCCACAATCCATTCTGTGACGTCACAATCCATTCTGTGACGTCACAATGCATTCTGTGACGTCACAATCCAAAGTGTGACGTCACAATCCATTCTTACACCCCCAATGCATTCTGTGACGTCACAATCAATTCTGTGACGTCACATTCCATGCTGTGACGTCACAATCCAAAGTGTGACGTCACAATCCACTCGCGTCACAATCCATTCTGTGATGTCATAATCCCTTCTGTGACGTCACAATCCATTCTATGACGTCACAATGCATTCTGTGACGTCACAATCCAGTCTGACACCCCACAATCCATTCTGTGACGTCACAATGCATTCTGTGAGGTCACAATCCAAAGTGTGATGTCACAATCCCCTCGCGTCACAATCCATTCTGTGACGTCACAATGCATTCTGTGAGGTCACAATCGAAAGTGTGACGTCACAATCCGCTCGCGTCACAATCCATTCTGTGACGTCACAATGCATTATGTGACGTCACAATACATTCTGTGACGTCACAATCCAGTCTGACACCCCACAATACATTCTGTGACGTCACAATGCGTTCTGTGACGTCACAATCCAAAGTGTGACGTCACAATCCCAAGTGTGACGTCAGAATCCATTCTGAAACCCCACAATACATTCTGTGAAGTCACAATGCATTCTGTGACGTCACAATCCAAAGTGTGACGTCACAATCCATTCTGACACCCCACAATCCATTCAGTGAGGTCACAATACATTCTGTGACGTCACAATCCAAAGTGTGACGTCACAATCCATTCTTACACCCCCAATCCATTCTGTGACGTCACAATCAATTCTGTGACGTCATATTCCATTCTGTGACGTCACAATCCAAAGTGTGACGTCACAATCCACTCGCGTCACAATCCATTCTGTGATGTCATAATCCCTTCTCTGAAGTCACAATCCATTCTATGACGTCACAATGCATTCTGTGACGTCACAATCCAGTCTGACACCCCACAATCCATTCTGTGACGTCACAATGCATTCTGTGAGGTCACAATCCAGTCTGACACCCCACAATACATTCTGTGACGTCACAATGCATTCTGTGACGTCACAATCCAAAGTGTGACGTCACAATGCATTCTGTGACGTCACAATCCATTCTGACGCACCACAATGCATTCTGTAACGTCACAATGCATTCTGTGACGTCACAATCCAAAGTGTGATGTCACAATCCCCTCGCATCACAATCCATTCTGTGATGTCACAATGCATTCTGTGACGTCACAATCCCTTCTGTGACGTCACAATGCATTCTGTGACGTCACAATCCAGTCTAACACCCCACAATCCATTCTGTGACGTCACAATGCATTCTGTGAGGTCACAATCCAAAGTGTGACGTCACAATCCGCTCGCGTCACAATGCATTCTGTGACGTCACAATACATTCTGTGACGTCACAATCCAAAGTGTGACGTCACAATCCATTCTGTGACATCACAATGCATTCTGTGACGTCACACTTTGTATTGTGACGTCACAATGCATTCTGTGACGTCACAATCCAAAGTGTGACGTCACAATCCACTCGCGTCACAATCCATTCTGTGATGTCATAATCCCTTCTGTGACGTCACAATCCATTCTATGTCTTCACAATGCATTCTGTGACGTCACAATCCAGTCTGACACCCCACAATCCATTCTGTGACGTCACAATGCATTCTGTGACGTCACAACCCAAAGTGTGACGTCACAATCCATTCTGACACCCCACAATCCATTCTGTGATGTCATAATCCCTTCTGTGACGTCACAATCCATTCTATGACGTCACAATGCATTCTGTGACGTCACAATCCATTCTGTGACGTCACAATCCAAAGTGTGACGTCACAACCCCCTCGCGTCACAATCCATTCGATGATGTCACAATCCCTTCTGTGATGTCACAATCCATTCTGTGACGTCACAATCCCGTCTGACACGCCACAATACATTCTGTGACGTCACAATGCATTCTGTGACGTCACAATCCAAAGTGTGACGTCACAATCCCAAGTGTGACGTCAGAATCCATTCTGACACCCCACAATACATTCTGTGAAGTCACAATGCATTCTGTGACGTCACAATCCAAAGTGTGACGTCACAATCCAGTCTGACACCCCACAATCCATTCTGTGACGTCACAATGCATTCTGTGACGTCACAATGCATTCTGTGACGTCACAATCCAGTCTGACACCCAACAATGCATTCTGTGACGTCACAATTACATTCTCTGACGTCACAATCCAAAGCGTGACATCACAAACCCCTCGCGTCACAATCCATTCGATGATGTCACAATCCCTTCTGTGACATCACAATCCCTTCTGTGACGTCACAATGCATTCTGTGACGTCACAATCCAGTCTGACACCCCACAATCCATTCTGTGACGTCACAATGCATTCTGTGATGTCACAATCCAAAGTATGACGTCACAATCCCCTCGCGTCAAAATCCATTCTGTGACGTCACAATACATTCTGTGACGTCACAATCCATGCTATGACGTCACAATGGATTCTGTGACGTCACAATCCATTCTGACACCCCACAATCCATTCTGTGACGTCACAATCCATTCTGTGACGTCACAATACATTCTGTGACGTCACAATCCAAAGTGTGACGTCACAATCCATTCTTACACCCCCAATGCATTCTGTGACGTCACAATCCATTCTGACACCCCACAATCCATTCTGTGACGTCACAATCCATTCTGTGACGTCACAATACATTCTGTGACGTCACAATCCAAAGTGTGACGTCACAATCCATTCTTACACCCCCAATGCATTCTGTGACGTCACAATCAATTCTGTGACGTCACATTCCATGCTGTGACGTCACAATCCAAAGTGTGACGTCACAATCCACTCGCGTCACAATCCATTCTGTGATGTCATAATCCCTTCTGTGAAGTCACAATCCATTCTATGACGTCACAATGCATTCTGTGACGTCACAATCCAGTCTGACACCCCACAATCCATTCTGTGACGTCACAATGCATTCTGTGAGGTCACAATCCAAAGTGTGATGTCACAATCCCCTCGCGTCACAATCCATTCTGTGACGTCACAATGCATTCTGTGAGGTCACAATCGAAAGTGTGACGTCACAATCCGCTCGCGTCACAATCCATTCTGTGACGTCACAATGCATTATGTGACGTCACAATACATTCTGTGACGTCACAATCCAGTCTGACACCCCACAATACATTCTGTGACGTCACAATGCGTTCTGTGACGTCACAATCCAAAGTGTGACGTCACAATCCCAAGTGTGACGTCAGAATCCATTCTGAAACCCCACAATACATTCTGTGAAGTCACAATGCATTCTGTGACGTCACAATCCAAAGTGTGACGTCACAATCCATTCTGACACCCCACAATCCATTCTGTGACGTCACAATCCATTCTGTGACGTCACAATACATTCTGTGACGTCACAATCCAGTCTGACACCCCACAATACATTCTGTGACGTCACAATGCGTTCTGTGACGTCACAATCCAAAGTGTGACGTCACAATCACAAGTGTGACGTCAGAATCCATTCTGAAACCCCACAATACATTCTGTGAAGTCACAATGCATTCTGTGACGTCACAATCCAAAGTGTGACGTCACAATCCATTCTGACACCCCACAATCCATTCAGTGAGGTCACAATACATTCTGTGACGTCACAATCCAAAGTGTGACGTCACAATCCATTCTTACACCCCCAATCCATTCTGTGACGTCACAATCAATTCTGTGACGTCATATTCCATTCTGTGACGTCACAATCCAAAGTGTGACGTCACAATCCACTCGCGTCACAATCCATTCTGTGATGTCATAATCCCTTCTCTGACGTCACAATCCCTTCTGTGACGTCACAATACATTCTGTGACGTCACAATCCAGTCTGACACCCCACAATACATTCTGTGACGTCACAATGCGTTCTGTGACGTCACAATCCAAAGCGTGACGTCACAATCCCAAGTGTGACGTCAGAATCCATTCTGACACCCCACAATACATTCTGTGACGTCACTATGCATTCTGTGAGGTCACAATCCAAAGTGTGACGTCACAATCCCCTCGCGTCACAATCCATTCTGTGACGTCACAATGCATTCTGTGAGGTCACAATCCAAAGTGTGACGTCACAATCCATTCTGACACCCCACAATCCATTCTGTGACGTCACAATGCATTCTGTGAGGTCACAATCCAAAGTGTGACGTCACAATCCATTCTGACACCCCACAATCCATTCTGTGACGTCACAATGCATTCTGTGACGTCACAATCCAGCCTGACACCCCACAATCCATTCTGTGACGTCACAATGCATTCTGTGACGTCACAATCCAAAGTGTGACGTCACAATCCCCTCGCGTCACAATCCATTCTGTGACGTCACAATGCATTCTGTGAGGTCACAATCCAAAGTGTGACGTCACAATCCATTCTGTGACGTCACAATGCATTCTGTGACGTCACAATCCAAAGTGTGACGTCACAATATATTCTGTGACGTCACAATGCATTCGGTGACATCACAATGGATTCTGTGACGTCACAATCCAGTCTCACACCCCACAATCCATTCTGCGACGTCACAATGCATTCTGTGATGTCACAATGCAAAGTATGACGTCACAATCCCCTCGCGTCAAAATCCATTCTGTGACGTCACAATACATTCTGAGACGTCACAATGCATTCTGTGACGTCACAATCCAGTCTGACACCCCACAATCCATTCTGTGACGTCACAATACATTCTGTGACGTCACAATCCAAAAGTGTGACGTCACAATCCATTGTGTGACGTCACAATCCATTATGTGACGTCACAATCCAAAGTGTGACGTCACAATGCATTCTGTGACGTCAGAATCCATTCTGACACCCCACAATCCATTCTGTGAAGTCACAATACATTCTGAGACGTCACAATGCATTCTGTGACGTCACAATGCATTCTGTGACGTCACAATCCAGTCTGACACCCACCAATGCATTCTGTGACGTCACAATGCATTCTGTGACGTCACAATCCAAAGTGTGACGTCACAATCCCCTCGCATCACAATCCATTCTGTGACGTCACAATCCCTTCTGTGACGTCACAATCCAGTCTGACACCCCACAATCCATTCTGTGACGTCACAATGCAATCTGTGACGTCACAATCCATTATGTGACGTCACAATCCATAGTGTGACGTCACAATGCATTCTGTGACGTCACAATGCATTCTGTGACGTCACAATCCAAAGTGTGACGTCACAATCCCTTCTGTGACGTCACAATCCATTCTGACGCACCACAATGCATTCTGTGACGTCACAATGCATTCTGTGACGTCACAATCCAAAGTGTGACGTCACAATCCACTCGCATCACAATCCATTCTGTGATGTCACAATGCATTCTGTGACGTCACAATCCCTTCTGTGACGTCACAATGCATTCTGTGACGTCACAATCCAGTCTGACACCCCACAATCCATTCTGTGACGTCACAATGCATTCTGTGACGTCACAATCCAAAGTGTGACGTCACAACCCCCTCGCGTCACAATCCATTCGATGATGTCACAATCCCTTCTGTGACGTCACAATACATTCTGTGACGTCACAATCCAGTCTGACACCCCACAATACATTCTGTGACGTCACAATGCGTTCTGTGACGTCACAATCCAAAGTGTGACGTCACAATCCATTCTGACACCCCACAATCCATTCTGTGACGTCACAATGCATTCTGTGACGTCACAATCCAAAGTGTGACGTCACAATATATTCTGTGACGTCACAATACATTCTGACACACCACAATGCATTCTGTGACGTCACAATGCATTATGTGACGTCACAATCCAAAGTGTGACGTCACAATCCATTCTGACACCCCACAATCCATTCTGTGACGTCACAATACATTCTGTGACGTCACAATCCAAAGTGTGACGTCACAATCCATTCTTACACCCCAATCCATTCTGTGACGTCACAATCCATTCTGTGACGTCACAATGCATTCTGTGATGTCACAATGCAAAGTATGACGTCACAATCCCCTCGCGTCACAATCCATTCGATGATGTCACAATCCCTTCTGTGACGTCACAATCCATTCTGTGACATCACAATGAATTCTGTGACGTCACAATCCAATCTGACACCCCACAATCCATTCTGTGACGTCACAATGCATTCTGTGACGTCACAATCCAAAGTGTGACGTCACAATCCCCTCGCGTCAAAATCCATTCTGTGACGTCACAATACATTCTGAGACGTCACAATCCAAAGTGTGACGTCACAATCCCCTCGCATCACAATCCATTCTTTGATGTCACAATGCATTCTGTGATGTCACAATCCCTTCTGTGACGTCACAATCCATTCTGTGACGTCACAATCCAAAGTGTGACGTCACAATCCCCTCGCGTCAAAATCCATTCTGTGACGTCACAATACATTCTGTGACGTCACAATCCATGCTATGACGTCACAATGGATTCTGTGACGTCACAATCCAGTCTGACACCCCACAATCCATTCTGTGACGTCACAATGCATTCTGTGACGTCACAATCCAAAGTGTGATGTCACAACCCCCTCGCGTCACAATCCATTCGATGATGTCACAATCCATTCTGACACCCCACAATCCATTCTGTGACGTCACAATACATTCTGTGACGTCACAATCCAAAGTGTGACGTCACAATCCATTCTTACACCCCAATCCCTTCTGTGACGTCACAATCCATTCTATGACGTCACAATGCATTCTGTGACGTCACAATCCAGTCTGACACCCAACAATGCATTCTGTGACGTCACAATCCAAAGTGTGACGTCACAATCCATTCTGACACCCCACAATCCATTCTGTGACGTCACAATGCCTTCTGTGACGTCACAATCCAAAGTGTGACGTCACAATCCCAAGTGTGACGTCAGAATCCATTCTGACACCCCACAATACATTCTGTGAAGTCACAATGCATTCTGTGACGTCACAATCCAAAGCGTGACATCACAAACCCCTCGCGTCACAGTACATTCGATGATGTCACAATCCCTTCTGTGACATCACAATCCCTTCTGTGACGTCACAATGCATTCTGTGACGTCACAATCCAGTCTGACACCCCACAATCCATTCTGTGACGTCACAATGCATTCTGTGACGTCACAATCCAAAGTGTGACGTCACAATCCCCTCGTGTCAAAATCCATTCTGTGACGTCACAATATATTCTGTGACGTCACAATCCATGCTATGACGTCACAATGGATTCTGTGACGTCACAATCCAGTCTGACACCCCACAATCCATTCTGTGACGTCACAATGCATTCTGTGACGTCACAATCCAAAGTGTGACGTCACAATCCCCTCACGTCACAATCCATTCTGTGACGTCACAATACATTCTGTGACGTCACAATCCAGTCTGACACCCCACAATACATTCTGTGACGTCACAATGCGTTCTGTGACGTCACAATCCAAAGTGTGACGTCACAATCCCAAGTGTGACGTCAGAATCCATTCTGACACCCCACAATACATTCTGTGAAGTCACAATGCATTCTGTGACGTCACAATCCAAAGTGTGACGTCACAATCCATTCTGACACCCCACAATCAATTCTGTGACGTCACAATGCATTCTGTGACGTCACAATCCAAAGTGTGACGTCACAATATATTCTGTGACGTCACAATCCATTCTGACACCCCACAATCCATTCTGTGACGTCACAATACATTCTGTGACGTCACAATCCAAAGTGTGACGTCACAATCCATTCTTACACCCCAATCCATTCTGTGACGTCACAATCCATTCTGTGACGTCACAATGCATTCTGTGATGTCACAATGCAAAGTATGACGTCACAATCCCCTCGCGTCACAATCCATTCTGTGACGTCACAATACATTCTGAGACGTCACAATGCATTCTGTGACGTCACAATCCAGTCTGACACCCCACAATCCATTCTGTGACGTCACAATGCATTCTGTGACGTCACAATCCATTCTGTGACGTCACAATCCATAGTGTGACGTCACAATGCATTCTGTGACGTCACAATGCATTCTGTGACGTCACAATCCAAAGTGTGACGTCACAATGCATTCTGTGACGTCACAATCCATTCTGACGCACCACAATGCATTCTGTGACGTCACAATGCATTCTGTGACATCACAATCCAAAGTGTGACGTCACAATCCCCTCGCATCACAATCCATTCTGTGATGTCACAATGCATTCTGTGACGTCACAATCCAGTCTAACACCCCACAATCCATTCTGTGACGTCACAATGCATTCTGTGAGGTCACAATCCAAAGTGTGACGTCACAATCCGCTCGCGTCACAATGCATTCTGTGACGTCACAATGCATTCTGTGACGTCACAATGCCTTCTGTGACGTCACGATCCAAAGTGTGACGTCACAATCCCAAGTGTGACGTCAGAATCCATTCTGTGACGTCACACTTTGTATTGTGACGTCACAATGCATTCTGTGACGTCACAATCCAAAGTGTGACGTCACAATCCACTCGCGTCACAATCCATTCTGTGATGTCATAATCCCTTCTGTGACGTCACAATCCATTCTATGTCTTCACAATGCATTCTGTGACGTCACAATCCAGTCTGACACCCCACAATCCATTCTGTGACGTCACAATGCATTCTGTGACGTCACAACCCAAAGTGTGACGTCACAATCCATTCTAACAACCCACAATCCATTCTGTGATGTCATAATCCCTTCTGTGACGTCGCAATGCATTCTGTGACGTCACAATCCAAAGTGTGACGTCACAATCCCCTCGCATCACAATCCATTCTGTGACGTCAGAATCCCTTCTGTGACGTCACAATCCAAAGTGTGACGTCACAACCCCCTCGCGTCACAATCCATTCGATGATGTCACAATCCCTTCTGTGACGTCACAATCCATTCTGTGACGTCACAATCCCGTCTGACACCCCACAATACATTCTGTGACGTCACAATGCCTTCTGTGACGTCACAATCCAAAGTGTGACGTCACAATCCCAAGTGTGACGTCAGAATCCATTCTGACACCCCACAATACATTCTGTGAAGTCACAATGCATTCTGTGACGTCACAATCCAAAGTGTGACGTCACAATCCATTCTGACAACCCACAATCCATTCTGTGATGTCATAATCCCTTCTGTGACGTCACAATCCAAAGTGTGACGTCACAATCCCAAGTGTGACGTCAGAATCCATTCTGACACCCCACAATACATTCTGTGAAGTCACAATGCATTCTGTGACGTCACAATCCAAAGTGTGACGTCACAATCCATTCTGACACCCCACAATCCATTCTGTGACGTCACAATGCATTCTGTGAGGTCACAATCCAAAGTGTGACGTCACAATCCATTCTGACACCCCACAATCCATTCTGTGACGTCACAATTCATTCTGTGACGTCACAATCCAAAGTGTGACGTCACAATCCCCTCGCGTCACAATCCATTCTGTGATGTCATAATCCCTTCTGTGACATCACAATCCGTTCTATGACGTCACAATGCATTCTGTGACGTCACAATCCAGTCTGACACCCAACAATGCATTCTGTGACGTCACAATTACATTCTCTGACGTCACAATCCAAAGCGTGACATCACAAACCCCTCGCGTCACAATACATTCGATGATGTCACAATCCCTTCTGTGACATCACAATCCCTTCTGTGACGTCACAATGCATTCTGTGACGTCACAATCCAGTCTGACACCCCACAATCCATTCTGTGACGTCACAATGCATTCTGTGACGTCACAATCCAAAGTGTGACGTCACAATCCCCTCGCGTCAAAATCCATTCTGTGACATCACAATACATTCTGTGACGTCACAATCCATGCTATGATGTCACAATGGATTCTGTGACGTCACAATCCAGTCTGACACCCCACAATCCATTCTGTGACGTCACAATGCATTCTGTGACGTCACAATCCAAAGTGTGATGTCACAACCCCCTCGCGTCACAATCCATTCAATGATGTCACAATCCCTTCTGTGACGTCACAATCCATTCTGTGACGTCACAATGCATTCTGTGACGTCACAATCCATTCTGACACCCCACAATCCATTCTGTGACGTCACAATCCATTCTGTGACGTCACAATACATTCTGTGACATCACAATGCATTCTGTGAGGTCACAATCCAAAGTGTGACGTCACAATGCATTCTGTGACGTCACAATCCATTCTTACACCCCCAATCCATTCTGTGACGTCACAATCAATTCTGTGACGTCACATTCCATGCTGTGACGTCACAATCCAAAGTGTGACGTCACAATCCCCTCGCGTCACAATCCATTCTGTGATGTCATAATCCCTTCTGTGACGTCACAATCCATTCTATGACGTCACAATGCATTCTGTGACGTCACAATCCAGTCTGACACCCCACAATCCATGCTGTGACGTCACAATCCCTTCTGTGACGTCACAATCCAAAGTGTGACGTCACAACCCCCTCGCGTCACAATCCATACGATGATGTCACAATCCCTTCTGTGACGTCACAATACATTCTGTGACGTCACAATCCAGTCTGACACCCCACAATACATTCTGTGACGTCACAATGCGTTCTGTGACGTCACAATCCAAAGTGTGACGTCACAATCCCAAGTGTGACGTCAGAATCCATTCTGACACCCCACAAAACATTCTGAGAAGTCACAATGCATTCTGTGACGTCACAATCCAAAGTGTGACGTCACAATCCATTCTGACACCCCACAATCCATTCTGTGACGTCACAATGCATTCTGTGAGGTCACAATCCAAAGTGTGACGTCACAATATATTCTGTGACGTCACAATCCATTCTGACACACCACAATGCATTCTGTGACGTCACAATGCATTCTGTGACGTCACAATCCAAAGTGTGACGTCACAATCCATTCTGACACTCCACAATCCATTCTGTGACGTCACAATACATTCTGTGACGTCACAATCCAAAGTGTGACGTCACAATCCATTCTTACACCCCCAATCCATTCTGTGACGTCACAATCAATTCTGTGACGTCACATTCCATGCTGTGACGTCACAATCCAAAGTGTGACGTCACAATCCACTCGCGTCACAATCCATTCTGTGATGTCATAATCCCTTCTGTGACGTCACAATCCATTCTATGACGTCACAATGCATTCTGTGACGTCACAATCCAGTCTGACACCCCACAATCCATTCTGTGACGTCACAATCCAAAGTGTGACGTCACAATCCCCTCGCATCACAATCCATTCTGTGATGTCACAATGCATTCTGTGACATCACAATCCCTTCTGTGACGTCACAATGCATACTGTGACGTCACAATCCAGTCTAACACCCCAGAATCCATTCTGTGACGTCACAATGCATTCTGTGAGGTCACAATCCAAAGTGTGACGTCACAATCCCCTCGCGTCACAATCCATTCTGTGACGTCACAATGCATTCTGTGAGGTCACAATCCAAAGTGTGACGTCACAATCCCCTCGCGTCACAATCCATTCTGTGACGTCACAATCCCTTCTGTGACGTCACAATCCAAAGTGTGACGTCACAACCCCCTCGCGTCACAATCCATTCGATGATGTTACAATCCCTTCTGTGACGTCACAATCCATTCTGTGACGTCACAATGCATTCTGTGACGTCACAATCCAAAGTGTGACGTCAGAATCCCAAGTGTGACGTCACAATCCAGTCTGACACCCCACAAACCATTCTGTGACGTCACAATGCATTCTGTGAGGTCACAATCCAAAGTGTGACGTCACAATCCCCTCGCGACACAATCCATTCTGTGACGTCACAATGCATTCTGTGACGTCACAATCCAAAGTGTGACGTCACAATCCCCTCGCGTCACAATCCCTTCTGTGACGTCACAATCCCTTCTGTGACGTCACAATCCAAAGTGTGACGTCACAACCCCCTCGCGTCACAATCCATTCGATGATGTCACAATCCCTTCTGTGACGTCACAATACATTCTGTGACGTCACAATCCAGTCTGACACCCCACAATACATTCTGTGACGTCACAATGCATTCTGTGACGTCACAATCCAAAGTGTGACGTCACAATGCATTCTGTGACGTCACAATCCATTCTGACGCACCACAATGCATTCTGTAACGTCACAATGCATTCTGTGACGTCACAATCCAAAGTGTGACGTCACAATCCGCTCGCGTCACAATGCATTCTGTGACGTCACAATACATTCTGTGACGTCACAATCCAAAGTGTGACGTCACAATCCATTCTGTGACATCACAATGCATTCTGTGACGTCACACTTTGTATTGTGACGTCACAATGCATTCTGTGACGTCACAATCCAAAGTGTGACGTCACAATCCACTCGCGTCACAATCCATTCTGTGATGTCATAATCCCTTCTGTGACGTCACAATCCATTCTATGTCTTCACAATGCATTCTGTGACGTCACAATCCAGTCTGACACCCCACAATCCATTCTGTGACGTCACAATGCATTCTGTGACGTCACAACCCAAAGTGTGACGTCACAATCCATTCTGACACCCCACAATCCATTCTGTGATGTCATAATCCCTTCTGTGACGTCACAATCCATTCTATGACGTCACAATGCATTCTGTGACGTCACAATCCATTCTGTGACGTCACAATCCAAAGTGTGACGTCACAACCCCCTCGCGTCACAATCCATTCGATGATGTCACAATCCCTTCTGTGATGTCACAATCCATTCTGTGACGTCACAATCCCGTCTGACACGCCACAATACATTCTGTGACGTCACAATGCCTTCTGTGACGTCACAATCCAAAGTTTGACGTCACTATCCCAAGTGTGATGTCAGAATCCATTCTGACACCCCACAATACATTCTGTGAAGTCACAATGCATTCTGTGACGTCACAATCCAAAGTGTGACGCCACAATCCATTCTGACAACCCACAATCCATTCTGTGATGTCATAATCCCTTCTGTGACGTCACAATCCAAAGTGTGACGTCACAATCCCAAGTGTGACGTCAGAATCCATTCTGACACCCCACAATACATTCTGTGAAGTCACAATGCATTCTGTGACGTCACAATCCAAAGTGTGACGTCACAATCCAGTCTGACACCCCACAATCCATTCTGTGACGTCACAATGCATTCTGTGACGTCACAATGCATTCTGTGACGTCACAATCCAGTCTGACACCCAACAATGCATTCTGTGACGTCACAATTACATTCTCTGACGTCACAATCCAAAGCGTGACATCACAAACCCCTCGCGTCACAATCCATTCGATGATGTCACAATCCCTTCTGTGACATCACAATCCCTTCTGTGACGTCACAATGCATTCTGTGACGTCACAATCCAGTCTGACACCCCACAATCCATTCTGTGACGTCACAATGCATTCTGTGATGTCACAATCCAAAGTATGACGTCACAATCCCCTCGCGTCAAAATCCATTCTGTGACGTCACAATACATTCTGTGACGTCACAATCCATGCTATGACGTCACAATGGATTCTGTGACGTCACAATCCAGTCTGACACCCCACAATCCATTCTGTGACGTCACAATGCATTCTGTGACGTCACAATCCAAAGTGTGATGTCACAACCCCCTCGCGTCACAATCCATTCGATGATGTCACAATCCCTTCTGTGACGTCACAATACATTCTGTGACGTCACAATCCATTCTGACACCCCACAATCCATTCTGTGACGTCACAATCCATTCTGTGACGTCACAATACATTCTGTGACGTCACAATCCAAAGTGTGACGTCACAATCCATTCTTACACCCCCAATGCATTCTGTGACGTCACAATCAATTCTGTGACGTCACATTCCATGCTGTGACGTCACAATCCAAAGTGTGACGTCACAATCCACTCGCGTCACAATCCATTCTGTGATGTCATAATCCCTTCTGTGAAGTCACAATCCATTCTATGACGTCACAATGCATTCTGTGACGTCACAATCCAGTCTGACACCCCACAATACATTCTGTGACGTCACAATGCATTCTGTGAGGTCACAATCCAAAGTGTGATGTCACAATCCCCTCGCGTCACAATCCATTCTGTGACGTCACAATGCATTCTGTGAGGTCACAATCGAAAGTGTGACGTCACAATCCGCTCGCGTCACAATCCATTCTGTGACGTCACAATGCATTATGTGACGTCACAATACATTCTGTGACGTCACAATCCAGTCTGACACCCCACAATACATTCTGTGACGTCACAATGCGTTCTGTGACGTCACAATCCAAAGTGTGACGTCACAATCCCAAGTGTGACGTCAGAATCCATTCTGAAACCCCACAATACATTCTGTGAAGTCACAATGCATTCTGTGACGTCACAATCCAAAGTGTGACGTCACAATCCATTCTGACACCCCACAATCCATTCAGTGAGGTCACAATACATTCTGTGACGTCACAATCCAAAGTGTGACGTCACAATCCATTCTTACACCCCCAATCCATTCTGTGACGTCACAATCAATTCTGTGACGTCATATTCCATTCTGTGACGTCACAATCCAAAGTGTGACGTCACAATCCACTCGCGTCACAATCCATTCTGTGATGTCATAATCCCTTCTCTGACGTCACAATCCCTTCTGTGACGTCACAATACATTCTGTGACGTCACAATCCAGTCTGACACCCCACAATACATTCTGTGACGTCACAATGCGTTCTGTGACGTCACAATCCAAAGCGTGACGTCACAATCCCAAGTGTGACGTCAGAATCCATTCTGACACCCCACAATACATTCTGTGACGTCACAATGCATTCTGTGAGGTCACAATCCAAAGTGTGACGTCACAATCCATTCTGACACCCCACAATCCATTCTGTGACGTCACAATGCATTCTGTGACGTCACAATCCAGCCTGACACCCCACAATCCATTCTGTGACGTCACAATGCATTCTGTGACGTCACAATCCAAAGTGTGACGTCACAATCCCCTCGCGTCACAATCCATTCTGTGACGTCACAATGCATTCTGTGAGGTCACAATCCAAAGTGTGACGTCACAATCCATTCTGTGACGTCACAATGCATTCTGTGACGTCACAATCCAAAGTGTGACGTCACAATATATTCTGTGACGTCACAATGCATTCGGTGACATCACAATGGATTCTGTGACGTCACAATCCAGTCTCACACCCCACAATCCATTCTGCAACGTCACAATGCATTCTGTGATGTCACAATGCAAAGTATGACGTCACAATCCCCTCGCGTCAAAATCCATTCTGTGACGTCACAATACATTCTGAGACGTCACAATGCATTCTGTGACGTCACAATCCAGTCTGACACACCACAATCCATTCTGTGACGTCACAATGCATTCTGTGACGTCACAATACATTCTGTGACGTCACAATCCAAAAGTGTGACGTCACAATCCATTGTGTGACGTCACAATCCATTCTGTGACGTCACAATCCAAAGTGTGACGTCACAATGCATTCTGTGACGTCAGAATCCATTCTGACACCCCACAATCCATTCTGTGAAGTCACAATGCATTCTGTGACGTCACAATCCAAAGTGTGACGTCACAATCCCCTCGCGTCACAATCCATTCGATGCTGTCACAATCCCTTCTGTGACATCACAATACATTCTGTGACATCACAATGAATTCTGTGACGTCACAATCCAATCTGACACCCCACAATCCATTCTGTGACGTCACAATGCATTCTGTGACGTCACAATCCAAAGTTTGACGTCAGAATCCCCTCGCGTCAAAATCCATTCTGTGACGTCACAATACATTCTGAGACGTCACAATGCATTCTGTGACGTCACAATGCATTCTGTGACGTCACAATCCAGTCTGACACCCACCAATGCATTCTGTGACGTCACAATGCATTCTGTGACGTCACAATCCAAAGTGTGACGTCACAATCCCCTCGCATCACAATCCATTCTGTGACGTCACAATCCCTTCTGTGACGTCACAATCCAGTCTGACACCCCACAATCCATTCTGTGACGTCACAATGCAATCTGTGACGTCACAATCCATTATGTGACGTCACAATCCATAGTGTGACGTCACAATGCATTCTGTGACGTCACAATGCATTCTGTGACGTCACAATCCAAAGTGTGACGTCACAATCCCTTCTGTGACGTCACAATCCATTCTGACGCACCACAATGCATTCTGTGACGTCACAATGCATTCTGTGACGTCACAATCCAAAGTGTGACGTCACAATCCACTCGCATCACAATCCATTCTGTGATGTCACAATGCATTCTGTGACGTCACAATCCCTTCTGTGACGTCACAATGCATTCTGTGACGTCACAATCCAGTCTGACAACCCACAATCCATTCTGTGACGTCACAATGCATTCTGTGACGTCACAATCCAAAGTGTGACGTCACAACCCCCTCGCGTCACAATCCATTCGATGATGTCACAATCCCTTCTGTGACGTCACAATACATTCTGTGACGTCACAATCCAGTCTGACACCCCACAATACATTCTGTGACGTCACAATGCGTTCTGTGACGTCACAATCCAAAGTGTGACGTCACAATCCATTCTGACAGCCCACAATCCATTCTGTGACGTCACAATGCATTCTGTGACGTCACAATCCAAAGTGTGACGTCACAATATATTCTGTGACGTCACAATACATTCTGACACACCACAATGCATTCTGTGACGTCACAATGCATTCTGTGACGTCACAATCCAAAGTGTGACGTCACAATCCATTCTGACACCCCACAATCCATTCTGTGACGTCACAATACATTCTGTGACGTCACAATCCAAAGTGTGACGTCACAATCCATTCTTACACCCCAATCCATTCTGTGACGTCACAATCCATTCTGTGACGTCACAATGCATTCTGTGATGTCACAATGCAAAGTATGACGTCACAATCCCCTCGCGTCACAATCCATTCGATGATGTCACAATCCCTTCTGTGACGTCACAATCCATTCTGTGACATCACAATGAATTCTGTGACGTCACAATCCAATCTGACACCCCACAATCCATTCTGTGACGTCACAATGCATTCTGTGACGTCACAATCCAAAGTGTGACGTCACAATCCCCTCGCGTCAAAATCCATTCTGTGACGTCACAATACATTCTGAGACGTCACAATCCAAAGTGTGACGTCACAATCCCCTCGCATCACAATCCATTCTTTGATGTCACAATGCATTCTGTGATGTCACAATCCCTTCTGTGACGTCACAATCCATTCTGTGACGTCACAATCCAAAGTGTGACGTCACAATCCATTCTGTGACGTCACAATGCATTCTGTGACGTCACAATCCATTCTGTGACGTCACAATCCATTCTGACACCCCACAATCCATTCTGTGACGTCACAATGCCTTCTGTGACGTCACAATCCAAAGTGTGACGTCACAATCCCCTCGCGTCACAATCCATTCTGTGATGTCATAATCCCTTCTGTGACATCACAATCAGTTCTATGACGTCACAATGCATTCTGTGACGTCACAATCCAGTCTGACACCCAACAATGCATTCTGTGACGTCACAATTACATTCCCTTGACGTCACAATCCAAAGTGTGACATCACAAACCCCTCGCGTCACAATGCATTCGATGATGTCACAATCCCTTCTGTGACGTCGCAATGCATTCTGTGACGTCACAATCCAGTCTGACACCCCACAATCCATTCTGTGACGTCACAATGCATTCTGTGAGGTCACAATCCAAAGTGTGACGTCACAATCCCCTCGCGTCACAATCCATTCTGTGACGTCACAATGCATTCTGTGACGTCACAATCCAAAGTGTGATGTCACAACCCCCTCGCGTCACAATCCATTCGATGATGTCACAATCCCTTCTGTGACATCACAATCCATTCTGTGACATCACAATGCATTCTGTGACGTCACAATCCAGTCTGACACCCCACAATCCATTCTGTGACGTCACAATGCATTCTGTGATGTCACAATGCAAAGTATGACGTCACAATCCCCTCGCGTCACAATCCATTCTGTGACGTCACAATACATTCTGAGACGTCACAATGCATTCTGTGACGTCACAATCCAGTCTGACACCCCACAATCCATTCTGTGACGTCACAATGCATTCTGTGACGTCACAATACATTCTGTGACGTCACAATCCAAAGTGTGACGTCACAATGCATTCTGTGACGTCACAATCCATTCTAACACACCACAATGCATTCTGTGACGTCACAACCCAAAGTGTGACGTCACAATCCATTCTGACACCCCACAATCCATTCTGTGATGTCATAATCCCTTCTGTGACGTCACAATCCATTCTATGACGTCACAATGCATTCTGTGACGTCACAATCCAGTCTGACACCCAACAATGCATTCTGTGACGTCACAATACATTCTGTGACGTCACAATCCAAAGTGTGACGTCACAATCCATTCTTACACCCCAATCCATTCTGTGACGTCACAATCCATTCTGTGACGTCACAATGCATTCTGTGATGTCACAATGCAAAGTATGACGTCACAATCCCCTCGCGTCACAATCCATTCTGTGACGTCACAATACATTCTGAGACGTCACAATGCATTCTGTGACGTCACAATCCAGTCTGACACCCCACAATCCAATCTGTGACGTCACAATGCATTCTGTGACGTCACAATCCATTCTGTGACGTCACAATCCATAGTGTGACGTCACAATGCATTCTGTGACGTCACAATGCATTCTGTGACGTCACAATCCAAAGTGTGACGTCACAATGCATTCTGTGACGTCACAATCCATTCTGACGCACCACAATGCATTCTGTGACGTCACAATGCATTCTGTGACATCACAATCCAAAGTGTGACGTCACAATCCATTCTGTGGCATCACAATCCATTCTGTGATGTCACAATGCATTCTGTGACGTCACAATCCCTTCTGTGACGTCACAATGCATTCTGTGACGTCACAATCCAGTCTAACACCCCACAATCCATTCTGTGACGTCACAATGCATTCTGTGAGGTCACAATCCAAAGTGTGACGTCACAATCCGCTCGCGTCACAATGCATTCTGTGACGTCACAATGCATTCTGTGACGTCACAATGCCTTCTGTGACGTCACAATCCAAAGTGTGACGTCACAATCCCAAGTGTGACGTCAGAATCCATTCTGTGACGTCACACTTTGTATTGTGACGTCACAATGCATTCTGTGACGTCACAATCCAAAGTGTGACGTCACAATCCACTCGCGTCACAATCCATTCTGTGATGTCATAATCCCTTCTGTGACGTCACAATCCATTCTATGTCTTCACAATGCATTCTGTGACGTCACAATCCAGTCTGACACCCCACAATCCATTCTGTGACGTCACAATGCATTCTGTGACGTCACAACCCAAAGTGTGACGTCACAATCCATTCTGACAACCCACAATCCATTCTGTGATGTCATAATCCCTTCTGTGACGTCGCAATGCATTCTGTGACGTCACAATCCAAAGTGTGACGTCACAATGCATTCTGTGACGTCACAATCCAAAGTGTGACGTCACAATCCCCTCGCATCACAATCCATTCTGTGACGTCAGAATCCCTTCTGTGACGTCACAATCCAAAGTGTGACGTCACAACCCCCTCGCGTCACAATCCATTCGATGATGTCACAATCCCTTCTGTGACGTCACAATCCATTCTGTGACGTCACAATCCAAAGTGTGACGTCACAATCCCAAGTGTGACGTCAGAATCCATTCTGACACCCCACAATACATTCTGTGAAGTCACAATGCATTCTGTGACGTCACAATCCAAAGTGTGACGTCACAATCCATTCTGACAACCCACAATCCATTCTGTGATGTCATAATCCCTTCTGTGACGTCACAATCCAAAGTGTGACGTCACAATCCCAAGTGTGACGTCAGAATCCATTCTGACACCCCACAATACATTCTGTGAAGTCACAATGCATTCTGTGACGTCACAATCCAAAGTGTGACGTCACAATCCATTCTGACACCCCACAATCCATTCTGTGACGTCACAATGCATTCTGTGAGGTCACAATCCAAAGTGTGACGTCACAATCCATTCTGACACCCCACAATCCATTCTGTGACGTCACAATGCATTCTGTGACGTCACAATCCAAAGTGTGACGTCACAATCCCCTCGCGTCACAATCCATTCTGTGATGTCATAATCCCTTCTGTGACATCACAATCCGCTCTATGACGTCACAATGCATTCTGTGACGTCACAATCCAGTCTGACACCCAACAATGCATTCTGTGACGTCACAATTACATTCTCTGACGTCACAATCCAAAGCGTGACATCACAAACCCCTCGCGTCACAATACATTCGATGATGTCACAATCCCTTCTGTGACATCACAATCCCTTCTGTGACATCACAATCCCTTCTGTGACGTCACAATGCATTCTGTGACGTCACAATCCAGTCTGACACCCCACAATCCATTCTGTGACGTCACAATGCATTCTGTGACGTCACAATCCAAAGTGTGACGTCACAATCCCCTCGCGTCAAAATCCATTCTGTGACATCACAATACATTCTGTGACGTCACAATCCATGCTATGACGTCACAATGCATTCTGTGACGTCACAATCCAGTCTGACACCCCACAATCCATTCTGTGACGTCACAATGCATTCTGTGACGTCACAATCCAAAGTGTGATGTCACAACCCCCTCGCGTCACAATCCATTCAATGATGTCACAATCCCTTCTGTGACGTCACAATACATTCTGTGACGTCACAATGGATTCTGTGACGTCACAATCCAGTCTGACACCCCACAATCCATTCTGTGACGTCACAATCCATTCTGTGACGTCACAATACATTCTGTGACGTCACAATGCATTCTGTGAGGTCACAATCCAAAGTGTGACGTCACAATGCATTCTGTGACGTCACAATCCATTCTTACACCACCAATCCATTCTGTAACGTCACAATCAATTCTGTGACGTCACATTCCATGCTGTGACGTCACAATCCAAAGTGTGACGTCACAATCCACTCGCGTCACAATCCATTCTGTGATGTCATAATCCCTTCTGTGACGTCACAATCCATTCTATGACGTCACAATGCATTCTGTGACGTCACAATCCAGTCTGACACCCCACAATCCATTCTGTGACGTCACAATGCATTCTGTGAGGTCACAATCCAAAGTGTGACGTCACAATCCCCTCGCGTCACAATCCATTCTGTGACGTCACAATGCATTCTGTGAGGTCACAATCCAAAGTGTGACGTCACAATCCCCTCGCGTCAAAATCCATTCTGTGACGTCACAATCCCTTCTGTGACGTCACAATCCAAAGTGTGACGTCACAACCCCCTCGCGTCACAATCCATACGATGATGTCACAATCCCTTCTGTGACGTCACAATACATTCTGTGACGTCACAATCCAGTCTGACACCCCACAATACATTCTGTGACGTCACAATGCGTTCTGTGACGTCACAATCCAAAGTGTGACGTCACAATCCCAAGTGTGACGTCAGAATCCATTCTGACACCCCACAAAACATTCTGTGAAGTCACAATGCATTCTGTGACGTCACAATCCAAAGTGTGACGTCACAATCCATTCTGACACCCCACAATCCATTCTGTGACGTCACAATGCATTCTGTGAGGTCACAATCCAAAGTGTGACGTCACAATATATTCTGTGACGTCACAATCCATTCTGACACACCACAATGCATTCTGTGACGTCACAATGCATTCTGTGACGTCACAATCCAAAGTGTGACGTCACAATCCATTCTGACACTCCACAATCCATTCTGTGACGTCACAATACATTCTGTGACGTCACAATCCAAAGTGTGACGTCACAATCCATTCTTACACCCCCAATCCATTCTGTGACGTCACAATCAATTCTGTGACGTCACATTCCATGCTGTGACGTCACAATCCAAAGTGTGACGTCACAATCCCCTCGCGTCACAATCCATTCTGTGACGTCACAATGCATTCTGTGAGGTCACAATCCAAAGTGTGACGTCACAATCCCCTCGCGTCACAATCCATTCTGTGACGTCACAATGCATTCTGTGACGTCACAATCCAAAGTGTGACGTCACAATCCCAAGTGTGACGTCAGAATCCATTCTGACACCCCACAATACATTCTGTGAAGTCACAATGCATTCTGTGACGTCACAATCCAAAGTGTGACGTCACAATCCATTCTGACACCCCACAATCCATTCTGTGACGTCACAATGCATTCTGTGAGGTCACAATCCAAAGTGTGACGTCAGAATCCATTCTGACACCCCACAATACATTCTGTGAAGTCACAATGCATTCTGTGACGTCACAATCCAAAGTGTGACGTCACAATCCATTCTGACACCCCACAATCCATTCTGTGACGTCACAATGCATTCTGTGAGGTCACAATCCAAAGTGTGACGTCACAATCCATTCTGACACCCCACAATCCATTCTGTGACGTCACAATGCATTCTGTGAGGTCACAATCCAAAGTGTGACGTCACAAACCCCTCGCGTCACAATCCATTCTGTGATGTCATAATCCCTTCTGTGACATCACAATCCATTCTATGACGTCACAATGCATTCTGTGACGTCACAATCCAGTCTGACACCCAACAATGCATTCTGTGACGTCACAATTACATTCTCTGACGTCACAATCCAAGGTGTGACATCACAATCCCCTCGCGTCACAATACATTCGATGATGTCACAATCCCTTCTGTGACATCACAATCCCTTCTGTGACGTCACAATGCATTCTGTGACGTCACAATCCAGTCTGACACCCCACAATCCATTCTGTGACGTCACAATGCATTCTGTGACGTCACAATCCAAAGTGTGACGTCACAACCCCCTCGCGTCAAAATCCATTCTGTGACGTCACAATACATTCTATGACGTCACAATCCTTGCTATGACGTCACAATGGATTCTGTGACGTCACAATCCAGTCTGACACCCCACAATCCATTCTGTGACGTCACAA
This sequence comes from Gallinula chloropus, assembly GCF_964237585.1. NCBI lineage: Eukaryota > Metazoa > Chordata > Aves > Gruiformes > Rallidae > Gallinula > Gallinula chloropus. Next base: position 105,369 of record NW_028168172.1, on the reverse strand, counting down.
TGCATTCTGTGACGTCACAATCCAAACTGTGATGTCACAACCCCCTCGCGTCACAATCCATTCGATGATGTCACAATCCCTTCTGTGACATCACAATCCCTTCTGTGACATCACAATGCATTCTGTGACGTCACAATCCAGTCTGACACCCCACAATCCATTCTGTGACGTCACAATGCTTTCTGTGAGGTCACAATGCAAAGTATGACGTCACAATCCCCTCGCGTCACAATCCATTTTGTGACGTCACAATACATTCTGAGACGTCACAATGCATTCTGTGACGTCACAATCCAGTCTGACACCCCACAATCCATTCTGTGACGTCACAATGCATTCTGTGACGTCACAATACATTCTGTGACGTCACAATCCAAAGTGTGACGTCACAATCCATTCTGTGACGTCACAATGCATTCTGTGACGTCACAATACATTCTGTGACGTCACAACCCAAAGTGTGGCGTCACAATCCATTCTGACACCCCACAATCCATTCTGTGATGTCATAATCCCTTCAGTGACGTCACAATCCATTCTATGACGTCACAATGCATTCTGTGACGTCACAATCCAGTCTGACACCCAACTATGCATTCTGTGACGTCACAATACATTCTCTGACGTCACAATCCAAAGTGTGACATCACAAACCCCTCGCGTCACAATACATTCGATGATGTCACAATCCCTTCTGTGACATCACAATCCATTCTGTGACGTCGCAATGCATTCTGTGAGGTCACAATCCAAAGTGTGACGTAACAATCCATTCTGACACCCCACAATCCATTCTGTGACGTCACAATGCATTCTGTGACGTCACAATCCAAAGTGTGATGTCACAACCCCCTCGCGTCACAATCCATTCAATGATGTCACAATCCCTTCTGTGACGTCACAATACATTCTGTGACGTCACAATGCATTCTCTGACGTCACAATCCATTCTGACACCCCACAATCCATTCAGTGACGTCACAATCCATTCTGTGACGTCACAATACATTCTGTGACGTCACAATGCATTCTGTGAGGTCACAATCCAAAGTGTGACGTCACAATGCGTTCTGTGACGTCACAATCCATTCTTACACCCCCAATCCATTCTGTGACGTCACAATCAATTCTGTGACGTCACATTCCATGCTGTGACGTCACAATCCAAAGTGTGACGTCACAATCCACTCGCGTCACAATCCATTCTGTGATGTCATAATCCCTTCTGTGACGTCACAATCCATTCTATGACGTCACAATGCATTCTGTGACGTCACAATCCAGTCTGACACCCCACAATCCATTCTGTGACGTCACAATGCATTCTGTGAGGTCACAATCCAAAGTGTGACGTCACAATCCCCTCGCGTCACAATCCGTTCTGTGACGTCACAATGCATTCTGTGAGGTCACAATCCAAAGTGTGACGTCACAATCCCCTCGCGTCAAAATCCATTCTGTGACGTCACAATCCCTTCTGTGACGTCACAATCCAAAGTGTGACGTCACAACCCCCTCGCGTCACAATCCATTCGATGATGTCACAATCCCTTCTGTGACGTCACAATACATTCTGTGACGTCACAATCCAGTCTGACACCCCACAATACATTCTGTGACGTCACAATCAATTCTGTGACGTCACATTCCATTCTGTGACGTCACAATCCAAAGTGTGACGTCACAATCCACTCGCGTCACAATCCATTCTGTGATGTCATAATCCCTTCTCTGACGTCACAATCCATTCTATGACGTCACAATGCATTCTGTGACGTCACAATCCAGTCTGACACCCCACAATCCATTCTGTGACGTCACAATGCATTCTGTGAGGTCACAATCCAAAGTGTGACGTCACAATCCCCTCGCGTCACAATCCATTCTGTGACGTCACAATGCATTCTGTGAGGTCACAATCCAAAGTGTGACGTCACAATCCCCTCGCGTCACAATCCATTCTGTGACGTCACAATCCATTCTGTGACGTCACAATCCAAAGTGTGACGTCACAACCCCCTCGCGTCACAATCCATTCGATGATGTCACAATCCCTTCTGTGACGTCACAATCCATTCTGTGACGTCACAATCCCGTCTGACACGCCACAATACATTCTGTGACGTCACAATGCCTTCTGTGACGTCACAATCCAAAGTGTGACGTCACTATCCCAAGTGTGACGTCAGAATCCATTCTGACACCCCACAATACATTCTGTGAAGTCACAATGCATTCTGTGACGTCACAATCCAAAGTGTGACGCCACAATCCATTCTGACAACCCACAATCCATTCTGTGATGTCATAATCCCTTCTGTGACGTCACAATCCAAAGTGTGACGTCACAATCCCAAGTGTGACGTCAGAATCCATTCTGACACCCCACAATACATTCTGTGAAGTCACAATGCATTCTGTGACGTCACAATCCAAAGTGTGACGTCACAATCCATTCTGACACCCCACAATCCATTCTGTGACGTCACAATGCATTCTGTGACGTCACAATGCATTCTGTGACGTCACAATCCAGTCTGACACCCAACAATGCATTCTGTGACGTCACAATTACATTCTCTGAGGTCACAATCCAAAGCGTGACATCACAAACCCCTCGCGTCACAATCCATTCGATGATGTCACAATCCCTTCTGTGACATCACAATCCCTTCTGTGACGTCACAATGCATTCTGTGACGTCACAATCCAGTCTGACACCCCACAATCCATTCTGTGACGTCACAATGCATTCTGTGATGTCACAATCCAAAGTATGACGTCACAATCCCCTCGCGTCAAAATCCATTCTGTGACGTCACAATACATTCTGTGACGTCACAATCCATGCTATGACGTCACAATGGATTCTGTGACGTCACAATCCAGTCTGACACCCCACAATCCATTCTGTGACGTCACAATGCATTCTGTGACGTCACAATCCAAAGTGTGATGTCACAACCCCCTCGCGTCACAATCCATTCGATGATGTCACAATCCCTTCTGTGACGTCACAATACATTCTGTGACGTCACAATGCATTCTGTGACGTCACAATCCATTCTGACACCCCACAATCCATTCTGTGACGTCACAATCCATTCTGTGACGTCACAATACATTCTGTGACGTCACAATCCAAAGTGTGACGTCACAATCCATTCTTACACCCCCAATGCATTCTGTGACGTCACAATCAATTCTGTGACGTCACATTCCATGCTGTGACGTCACAATCCAAAGTGTGACGTCACAATCCACTCGCGTCACAATCCATTCTGTGATGTCATAATCCCTTCTGTGACGTCACAATCCATTCTATGACGTCACAATGCATTCTGTGACGTCACAATCCAGTCTGACACCCCACAATCCATTCTGTGACGTCACAATGCATTCTGTGAGGTCACAATCCAAAGTGTGATGTCACAATCCCCTCGCGTCACAATCCATTCTGTGACGTCACAATGCATTCTGTGAGGTCACAATCCAAAGTGTGACGTCACAATCCGCTCGCGTCACAATCCATTCTGTGACGTCACAATGCATTATGTGACGTCACAATACATTCTGTGACGTCACAATCCAGTCTGACACCCCACAATACATTCTGTGACGTCACAATGCGTTCTGTGACGTCACAATCCAAAGTGTGACGTCACAATCCCCTCGCATCACAATCCATTCTGTGATGTCACAATGCATTCTGTGAGGTCACAATCCAAAGTGTGACGTCACAATGCATTCTGTGACGTCACAATCCAGTCTAACACCCCACAATCCATTCTGTGACGTCACAATGCATTCTGTGAGGTCACAATCCAAAGTGTGACGTCACAATCCGCTCGCGTCACAATGCATTCTGTGACGTCACAATACATTCTGTGACGTCACAATGCATTCTGTGACGTCACAATACATTCTGTGACGTCACAATCCAAAGTGTGACGTCACAATCCATTCTGTGACATCACAATGCATTCTGTGACGTCACACTTTGTATTGTGACGTCACAATGCATTCTGTGACGTCACAATCCAAAGTGTGACGTCAACATCCACTCGCGTCACAATCCATTCTGTGATGTCATAATCCCTTCTGTGACGTCACAATCCATTCTATGTCTTCACAATGCATTCTGTGACGTCACAATCCAGTCTGACACCCCACAATCCGTTCTGTGATGTCATAATCCCTTCTGTGACGTCACAATCCATTCTATGACGTCACAATGCATTCTGTGACGTCACAATCCATTCTGTGACGTCACAATCCAAAGTGTGACGTCACAACCCCCTCGCGTCACAATCCATTCGATGATGTCACAATCCCTTTTGTGACGTCACAATCCATTCTGTGACGTCACAATCCCGTCTGACACGCCACAATACATTCTGTGACGTCACAATGCCTTCTGTGACGTCACAATCCAAAGTGTGACGTCACTATCCCAAGTGTGACGTCAGAATCCATTCTGACACCCCACAATACATTCTGTGAAGTCACAATGCATTCTGTGACGTCACAATCCAAAGTGTGACGCCACAATCCATTCTGACAACCCACAATCCATTCTGTGATGTCATAATCCCTTCTGTGACGTCACAATCCAAAGTGTGACGTCACAATCCCAAGTGTGACGTCAGAATCCATTCTGACACCCCACAATACATTCTGTGAAGTCACAATGCATTCTGTGACGTCACAATCCAAAGTGTGACGTCACAATCCATTCCGACACCCCACAATCCATTCTGTGACGTCACAATGCATTCTGTGACGTCACAATGCATTCTGTGACGTCACAATCCAGTCTGACACCCAACAATGCATTCTGTGACGTCACAATTACATTCTCTGAGGTCACAATCCAAAGTGTGACATCACAAACCCCTCGCGTCACAATCCATTCGATGATGTCACAATCCCTTCTGTGACATCACAATCCCTTCTGTGACGTCACAATGCATTATGTGACGTCACAATCCAGTCTGACACCCCACAATCCATTCTGTGACGTCACAATGCATTCTGTGATGTCACAATCCAAAGTATGACGTCACAATCCACTCGCGTCAAAATGCATTCTGTGACGTCACAATACATTCTGTGACGTCACAATCCATGCTATGACGTCACAATGGATTCTGTGACGTCACAATCCAGTCTGACACCCCACAATCCATTCTGTGACGTCACAATGCATTCTGTGACGTCACAATCCAAAGTGTGATGTCACAACCCCCTCGCGTCACAATCCATTCGATGATGTCACAATCCCTTCTGTGACGTCACAATCCCTTCTGTGACGTCACAATGCATTCTGTGACGTCACAATCCATTCTGACACCCCACAATCCATTCTGTGACGTCACAATCCATTCTGTGACGTCACAATACATTCTGTGACGTCACAATCCAAAGTGTGACGTCACAATCCATTCTAACACCCCCAATGCATTCTGTGACGTCACAATCAATTCTGTGACGTCACATTCCATGCTGTGACGTCACAATCCAAAGTGTGACGTCACAATCCACTCGCGTCACAATCCATTCTGTGATGTCATAATCCCTTCTGTGACGTCACAATCCATTCTATGACGTCACAATGCATTCTGTGACGTCACAATCCAGTCTGACACCCCACAATCCATTCTGTGACGTCACAATGCATTCTGTGAGGTCACAATCCAAAGTGTGATGTCACAATCCCCTCGCGTCACAATCCATTCTGTGACGTCACAATGCATTCTGTGAGGTCACAATCCAAAGTGTGACGTCACAATCCGCTCGCGTCACAATCCATTCTGTGACGTCACAATGCATTATGTGACGTCACAATACATTCTGTGACGTCACAATCCAGTCTGACACCCCACAATACATTCTGTGACGTCACAATGCGTTCTGTGACGTCACAATCCAAAGTGTGACGTCACAATCCCAAGTGTGACAGTCAGAATCCATTCTGAAACCCCACAATACATTCTGTGAAGTCACAATGCATTCTGTGACGTCACAATCCAAAGTGTGACGTCACAATCCATTCTGACACCCCACAATCCATTCAGTGAGGTCACAATACATTCTGTGACGTCACAATCCAAAGTGTGACGTCACAATCCATTCTTACACCCCCAATCCATTCTGTGACGTCACAATCAATTCTGTGACGTCATATTCCATTCTGTGACGTCACAATCCAAAGTGTGACGTCACAATCCACTCGCGTCACAATCCATTCTGTGATGTCATAATCCCTTCTCTGACGTCACAATCCATTCTATGACGTCACAATGCATTCTGTGACGTTACAATCCAGTCTGACACCCCACAATCCATTCTGTGACGTCACAATGCATTCTGTGAGGTCACAATCCAAAGTGTGACGTCACAATCCCCTCGCGTCACAATCCATTCTGTGACGTCACAATGCATTCTGTGAGGTCACAATCCAAAGTGTGACGTCACAACCCCCTCGCGTCACAATCCATTCGATGATGTCACAATCCCTTCTGTGACGTCACAATACATTCTGTGACGTCACAATCCAGTCTGACACCCCACAATACATTCTGTGACGTCACAATGCGTTCTGTGACGTCACAATCCAAAGCGTGACGTCAGAATCCATTCTGACACCCCACAATACATTCTGTGAAGTCACAATGCATTCTGTGACGTCACAATCCAAAGTGTGACGTCACAATCCATTCTGACACCCCACAATCCATTCTGTGACGTCACAATGCATTCTGTGAGGTCACAATCCAAAGTGTGACGTAACAATCCATTCTGACACCCCACAATCCATTCTGTGACGTCACAATGCGTTCTGTGACGTCACAATCCAGTCTGACACCCCACAATCCATTCTGTGACGTCACAATGCATTCTGTGAGGTCACAATCCAAAGTGTGATGTCACAATCCCCTCGCGTCACAATCCATTCTGTGACGTCACAATGCATTCTGTGAGGTCACAATCCAAAGTGTGACGTCACAATCCGCTCGCGTCACAATCCATTCTGTGACGTCACAATGCATTATGTGACGTCACAATACATTCTGTGACGTCACAATCCAGTCTGACACCCCACAATACATTCTGTGACGTCACAATGCGTTCTGTGACGTCACAATCCAAAGTGTGACGTCACAATCCCAAGTGTGACAGTCAGAATCCATTCTGAAACCCCACAATACATTCTGTGAAGTCACAATGCATTCTGTGACGTCACAATCCAAAGTGTGACGTCACAATCCATTCTGACACCCCACAATCCATTCAGTGAGGTCACAATACATTCTGTGACGTCACAATCCAAAGTGTGACGTCACAATCCATTCTTACACCCCCAATCCATTCTGTGACGTCACAATCAATTCTGTGACGTCACATTCCATGCTGTGACGTCACAATCCAAAGTGTGACGTCACAATCCACTCGCGTCACAATCCATTCTGTGATGTCATAATCCCTTCTCTGACGTCACAATCCATTCTATGACGTCACAATGCATTCTGTGACGTCACAATCCAGTCTGACACCCCACAATCCATTCTGTGACGTCACAATGCAATCTGTGAGGTCACAATCCAAAGTGTGACGTCACAATCCCCTCGCGTCACAATCCATTCTGTGACGTCACAATGCATTCTGTGAGGTCACAATCCAAAGTGTGACGTCACAACCCCCTCGCGTCACAATCCATTCGATGATGTCACAATCCCTTCTGTGACGTCACAATACATTCTGTGACGTCACAATCCAGTCTGACACCCCACAATACATTCTGTGACGTCACAATGCGTTCTGTGACGTCACAATCCAAAGCGTGACGTCAGAATCCATTCTGACACCCCACAATACATTCTGTGAAGTCACAATGCATTCTGTGACGTCACAATCCAAAGTGTGACGTCACAATCCATTCTGACACCCCACAATCCATTCTGTGACGTCACAATGCATTCTGTGAGGTCACAATCCAAAGTGTGACGTCACAATCCATTCTGACACCCCACAATCCATTCTGTGACGTCACAATGCATTCTGTGACGTCACAATCCAGCCTGACACCCCACAATCCATTCTATGACGTCACAATGCATTCTGTGACGTCACAATCCAAAGTGTGACGTCACAATCCCCTCGCGTCACAATCCATTCTGTGACGTCACAATGCATTCTGTGAGGTCACAATCCAAAGTGTGACGTCACAATCCATTCTGTGACGTCACAATGCATTCTGTGACGTCACAATCCAAAGTGTGACGTCACAATATATTCTGTGACGTCACAATGCATTCGGTGACATCACAATGGATTCTGTGACGTCACAATCCAGTCTCACACCCCACAATCCATTCTGCGACGTCACAATGCATTCTGTGATGTCACAATGCAAAGTATGACGTCACAATCCCCTCGCGTCAAAATCCATTCTGTGACGTCACAATACATTCTGAGACGTCACAATCCAGTCTGACACCCCACAATCCATTCTGTGACGTCACAATGCATTCTGTGATGTCACAATGCAAAGTATGACGTCACAATCCAAAGTGTGACGTCACAATCCATTGTGTGACGTCACAATCCCTTCTGTGACATCACAATACATTCTGTGACATCACAATGAATTCTGTGACGTCACAATCCAATCTGACACCCCACAATCCATTCTGTGACGTCACAATGCATTCTGTGACGTCACAATCCAAAGTTTGACGTCACAATCCCCTCGCGTCAAAATCCATTCTGTGACGTCACAATACATTCTGAGACGTCACAATGCATTCTGTGACGTCACAATGCATTCTGTGACGTCACAATCCAGTCTGACACCCACCAATGCATTCTGTGACGTCACAATGCATTCTGTGACGTCACAATCCAAAGTGTGACGTCACAATCCATTCTGACACCCCACAATGCATTCTGTGACGTCACAATGCATTCTGTGACGTCACAATCCAAAGTGTGACGTCACAATATATTCTGTGACGTCACAATCCATTCTGACACACCACAATGCATTCTGTGACGTCACAATGCATTCTGTGACGTCACAATCCAAAGTGTGACGTCACAATCCATTCTGACACCCCACAATCCATTCTGTGACGTCACAATGCATTCTGTGAGGTCACAATCCAAAGTGTGACGTCACAATCCATTCTGACACCCCACAATGCATTCTGTGACGTCACAATGCATTCTGTGACGTCACAATCCAAAGTGTGACGTCACAATATATTCTGTGACGTCACAATCCATTCTGACACACCACAATGCATTCTGTGACGTCACAATGCATTCTGTGACGTCACAATCCAAAGTGTGACGTCACAATCCATTCTGACACCCCACAATACATTCTGTGAAGTCACAATGCATTCTGTGACGTCACAATCCAAAGTGTGACGTCACAATCCATTCTGACACCCCACAATCCATTCTGTGACGTCACAATGCATTCTGTGAGGTCACAATCCAAAGTGTGACGTAACAATCCATTCTGACACCCCACAATCCATTCTGTGACGTCACAATGCGTTCTGTGACGTCACAATCCAGTCTGACACCCCACAATCCATTCTGTGACGTCACAATGCATTCTGTGAGGTCACAATCCAAAGTGTGATGTCACAATCCCCTCGCGTCACAATCCATTCTGTGACGTCACAATGCATTCTGTGAGGTCACAATCCAAAGTGTGACGTCACAATCCGCTCGCGTCACAATCCATTCTGTGACGTCACAATGCATTATGTGACGTCACAATACATTCTGTGACGTCACAATCCAGTCTGACACCCCACAATACATTCTGTGACGTCACAATGCGTTCTGTGACGTCACAATCCAAAGTGTGACGTCACAATCCCAAGTGTGACAGTCAGAATCCATTCTGAAACCCCACAATACATTCTGTGAAGTCACAATGCATTCTGTGACGTCACAATCCAAAGTGTGACGTCACAATCCATTCTGACACCCCACAATCCATTCAGTGAGGTCACAATACATTCTGTGACGTCACAATCCAAAGTGTGACGTCACAATCCATTCTTACACCCCCAATCCATTCTGTGACGTCACAATCAATTCTGTGACGTCACATTCCATGCTGTGACGTCACAATCCAAAGTGTGACGTCACAATCCACTCGCGTCACAATCCATTCTGTGATGTCATAATCCCTTCTCTGACGTCACAATCCATTCTATGACGTCACAATGCATTCTGTGACGTCACAATCCAGTCTGACACCCCACAATCCATTCTGTGACGTCACAATGCAATCTGTGAGGTCACAATCCAAAGTGTGACGTCACAATCCCCTCGCGTCACAATCCATTCTGTGACGTCACAATGCATTCTGTGAGGTCACAATCCAAAGTGTGACGTCACAACCCCCTCGCGTCACAATCCATTCGATGATGTCACAATCCCTTCTGTGACGTCACAATACATTCTGTGACGTCACAATCCAGTCTGACACCCCACAATACATTCTGTGACGTCACAATGCGTTCTGTGACGTCACAATCCAAAGCGTGACGTCAGAATCCATTCTGACACCCCACAATACATTCTGTGAAGTCACAATGCATTCTGTGACGTCACAATCCAAAGTGTGACGTCACAATCCATTCTGACACCCCACAATCCATTCTGTGACGTCACAATGCATTCTGTGAGGTCACAATCCAAAGTGTGACGTCACAATCCATTCTGACACCCCACAATCCATTCTGTGACGTCACAATGCATTCTGTGACGTCACAATCCAGCCTGACACCCCACAATCCATTCTATGACGTCACAATGCATTCTGTGACGTCACAATCCAAAGTGTGACGTCACAATCCCCTCGCGTCACAATCCATTCTGTGACGTCACAATGCATTCTGTGAGGTCACAATCCAAAGTGTGACGTCACAATCCATTCTGTGACGTCACAATGCATTCTGTGACGTCACAATCCAAAGTGTGACGTCACAATATATTCTGTGACGTCACAATGCATTCGGTGACATCACAATGGATTCTGTGACGTCACAATCCAGTCTCACACCCCACAATCCATTCTGCGACGTCACAATGCATTCTGTGATGTCACAATGCAAAGTATGACGTCACAATCCCCTCGCGTCAAAATCCATTCTGTGACGTCACAATACATTCTGAGACGTCACAATCCAGTCTGACACCCCACAATCCATTCTGTGACGTCACAATGCATTCTGTGATGTCACAATGCAAAGTATGACGTCACAATCCAAAGTGTGACGTCACAATCCATTGTGTGACGTCACAATCCCTTCTGTGACATCACAATACATTCTGTGACATCACAATGAATTCTGTGACGTCACAATCCAATCTGACACCCCACAATCCATTCTGTGACGTCACAATGCATTCTGTGACGTCACAATCCAAAGTTTGACGTCACAATCCCCTCGCGTCAAAATCCATTCTGTGACGTCACAATACATTCTGAGACGTCACAATGCATTCTGTGACGTCACAATGCATTCTGTGACGTCACAATCCAGTCTGACACCCACCAATGCATTCTGTGACGTCACAATGCATTCTGTGACGTCACAATCCAAAGTGTGACGTCACAATCCATTCTGACACCCCACAATGCATTCTGTGACGTCACAATGCATTCTGTGACGTCACAATCCAAAGTGTGACGTCACAATATATTCTGTGACGTCACAATCCATTCTGACACACCACAATGCATTCTGTGACGTCACAATGCATTCTGTGACGTCACAATCCAAAGTGTGACGTCACAATCCATTCTGACACCCCACAATCCATTCTGTGACGTCACAATGCATTCTGTGACGTCACAATCCAAAGTGTGACGTCACAATCCATTCTGACACCCCACAATCCATTCTGTGACGTCACAATGCATTCTGTGAGGTCACAATCCAAAGTGTGACGTCACAATCCATTCTGACACCCCACAATCCATTCTGTGACGTCACAATGCATTCTGTGACGTCACAATCCAAAGTGTGACGTCACAATATATTCTGTGACGTCACAATCCATTCTGACACACCACAATGCATTCTGTGACGTCACAATGCATTCTGTGACGTCACAATCCAAAGTGTGACGTCACAATCCATTCTGACACCCCACAATACATTCTGTGACGTCACAATGCATTCTGTGACGTCACAATCCAAAGTGTGACGTCACAATCCATTCTGACACCCCACAATCCATTCTGTGACGTCACAATGCATTCTGTGAGGTCACAATCCAAAGTGTGACGTAACAATCCATTCTGACACCCCACAATCCATTCTGTGACGTCACAATGCGTTCTGTGACGTCACAATCCAGTCTGACACCCCACAATCCATTCTGTGACGTCACAATGCATTCTGTGAGGTCACAATCCAAAGTGTGATGTCACAATCCCCTCGCGTCACAATCCATTCTGTGACGTCACAATGCATTCTGTGAGGTCACAATCCAAAGTGTGACGTCACAATCCGCTCGCGTCACAATCCATTCTGTGACGTCACAATGCATTATGTGACGTCACAATACATTCTGTGACGTCACAATCCAGTCTGACACCCCACAATACATTCTGTGACGTCACAATGCGTTCTGTGACGTCACAATCCAAAGTGTGACGTCACAATCCCAAGTGTGACAGTCAGAATCCATTCTGAAACCCCACAATACATTCTGTGAAGTCACAATGCATTCTGTGACGTCACAATCCAAAGTGTGACGTCACAATCCATTCTGACACCCCACAATCCATTCAGTGAGGTCACAATACATTCTGTGACGTCACAATCCAAAGTGTGACGTCACAATCCATTCTTACACCCCCAATCCATTCTGTGACGTCACAATCAATTCTGTGACGTCACATTCCATGCTGTGACGTCACAATCCAAAGTGTGACGTCACAATCCACTCGCGTCACAATCCATTCTGTGATGTCATAATCCCTTCTCTGACGTCACAATCCATTCTATGACGTCACAATGCATTCTGTGACGTCACAATCCAGTCTGACACCCCACAATCCATTCTGTGACGTCACAATGCAATCTGTGAGGTCACAATCCAAAGTGTGACGTCACAATCCCCTCGCGTCACAATCCATTCTGTGACGTCACAATGCATTCTGTGAGGTCACAATCCAAAGTGTGACGTCACAACCCCCTCGCGTCACAATCCATTCGATGATGTCACAATCCCTTCTGTGACGTCACAATACATTCTGTGACGTCACAATCCAGTCTGACACCCCACAATACATTCTGTGACGTCACAATGCGTTCTGTGACGTCACAATCCAAAGTGTGACGTCACAATCCCAAGTGTGACGTCAGAATCCATTCTGACACCCCACAATACATTCTGTGAAGTCACAATGCATTCTGTGACGTCACAATCCAAAGTGTGACGTCACAATCCCCTCGCGTCACAATCCATTCGATGCTGTCACAATCCCTTCTGTGACATCACAATACATTCTGTGACATCACAATGAATTCTGTGACGTCACAATCCAATCTGACACCCCACAATCCATTCTGTGACGTCACAATGCATTCTGTGACGTCATAATCCAAAGTGTGACGTCACAATCCATTCTGACACCCCACAATCCATTCTCTGACGTCACAATACATTCTGTGACGTCACAATCCAAAGTGTGACGTCACAATCCATTCTTACACCCCAATCCATTCTGTGACGTCACAATACATTCTGTGACGTCACAATGCATTCTGTGATGTCACAATGCAAAGTATGACGTCACAATCCCCTCGCGTCAAAATCCATTCTGTGACGTCACAATACATTCTGAGACGTCACAATGCATTCTGTGACGTCACAATCCAGTCTGAGACCCCACAATCCATTCTGTGACGTCACAATGCATTCTGTGACGTCACAATGCATTCTGTGACGTCACGACCCATAGTGTGACGTCACAATGCATTCTGTGACGTCACAATGCATTCTGTGACGTCACAATCCAAAGTGTGACGTCACAATGCATTCTGTGACGTCAAAATCCATTCTGACGCACCACAATGCATTCTGTGACGTCACAATCCATTCTATGACGTCACAATCCAAAGTGTGACGTCACAATCCCCTCGCATCACAATCCATTCTGTGATGTCACAATGCATTCTGTGACGTCACAATCCCTTCTGTGACGTCACAATGCATTCTGTGACGTCACAATCCAGTCTAACACCCCACAATCCATTCTGTGACGTCACAATGCATTCTGTGAGGTCACAATCCAAAGTGTGACGTCACAATCCGCTCGCGTCACAATCCATTCTGTGACGTCACAATGCCTTCTGTGACGTCACAATCCAAAGTGTGACGTCACTATCCCAAGTGTGACGTCAGAATCCATTCTGACACCCCACAATACATTCTGTGAAGTCACAATGCATTCTGTGACGTCACAATCCAAAGTGTGACGTCACAACCCCCTCGCGTCACAATCAATTCGATGATGTCACAATCCCTTCTGTGACGTCACAATACATTCTGTGACGTCACAATCCAGTCTGACACCCCACAATACATTCTGTGACGTCACAATCAATTCTGTGACGTCACATTCCATTCTGTGACGTCACAATCCAAAGTGTGACGTCACAATCCACTCGCGTCACAATCCATTCTGTGATGTCATAATCCCTTCTCTGACGTCACAATCCATTCTATGACGTCACAATGCATTCTGTGACGTCACAATCCAGTCTGACACCCCACAATCCATTCTGTGACGTCACAATGCATTCTGTGAGGTCACAATCCAAAGTGTGACGTCACAATCCCCTCGCGTCACAATCCATTCTGTGACGTCACAATGCATTCTGTGAGGTCACAATCCAAAGTGTGACGTCACAATCCCCTCGCGTCACAATCCATTCTGTGACGTCACAATCCATTCTGTGACGTCACAATCCAAAGTGTGACGTCACAACCCCCTCGCGTCACAATCCATTCGATGATGTCACAATCCCTTCTGTGACGTCACAATCCATTCTGTGACGTCACAATCCCGTCTGACACGCCACAATACATTCTGTGACGTCACAATGCCTTCTGTGACGTCACAATCCAAAGTGTGACGTCACTATCCCAAGTGTGACGTCAGAATCCATTCTGACACCCCACAATACATTCTGTGAAGTCACAATGCATTCTGTGACGTCACAATCCAAAGTGTGACGCCACAATCCATTCTGACAACCCACAATCCATTCTGTGATGTCATAATCCCTTCTGTGACGTCACAATCCAAAGTGTGACGTCACAATCCCAAGTGTGACGTCAGAATCCATTCTGACACCCCACAATCCATTCTGTGACGTCACAATGCATTCTGTGACGTCACAATGCATTCTGTGACGTCACAATCCAGTCTGACACCCAACAATGCATTCTGTGACGTCACAATTACATTCTCTGAGGTCACAATCCAAAGCGTGACATCACAAACCCCTCGCGTCACAATCCATTCGATGATGTCACAATCCCTTCTGTGACGTCACAATACATTCTGTGACGTCACAATGCATTCTGTGACGTCACAATCCAGTCTGACACCCCACAATCCATTCTGTGACGTCACAATGCATTCTGTGATGTCACAATCCAAAGTATGACGTCACAATCCCCTCGCGTCAAAATCCATTCTGTGACGTCACAATACATTCTGTGACGTCACAATCCATGCTATGACGTCACAATGGATTCTGTGACGTCACAATCCAGTCTGACACCCCACAATCCATTCTGTGACGTCACAATGCATTCTGTGACGTCACAATCCAAAGTGTGATGTCACAACCACCTCGCGTCACAATCCATTCGATGATGTCACAATCCCTTCTGTGACGTCACAATACATTCTGTGACGTCACAATGCATTCTGTGACGTCACAATCCATTCTGACACCCCACAATCCATTCTGTGACGTCACAATCCATTCTGTGACGTCACAATACATTCTGTGACGTCACAATCCAAAGTGTGACGTCACAATCCATTCTTACACCCCCAATGCATTCTGTGACGTCACAATCAATTCTGTGACGTCACATTCCATGCTGTGACGTCACAATCCAAAGTGTGACGTCACAATCCACTCGCGTCACAATCCATTCTGTGATGTCATAATCCCTTCTGTGACGTCACAATCCATTCTATGACGTCACAATGCATTCTGTGACGTCACAATCCAGTCTGACACCCCACAATCCATTCTGTGACGTCACAATGCATTCTGTGAGGTCACAATCCAAAGTGTGATGTCACAATCCCCTCGCGTCACAATCCATTCTGTGACGTCACAATGCATTCTGTGAGGTCACAATCCAAAGTGTGACGTCACAATCCGCTCGCGTCACAATCCATTCTGTGACGTCACAATGCATTATGTGACGTCACAATACATTCTGTGACGTCACAATCCAGTCTGACACCCCACAATACATTCTGTGACGTCACAATGCGTTCTGTGACGTCACAATCCAAAGTGTGACGTCACAATCCCCTCGCATCACAATCCATTCTGTGATGTCACAATGCATTCTGTGAGGTCACAATCCAAAGTGTGACGTCACAATGCATTCTGTGACGTCACAATCCAGTCTAACACCCCACAATCCATTCTGTGACGTCACAATGCATTCTGTGAGGTCACAATCCAAAGTGTGACGTCACAATCCGCTCGCGTCACAATGCATTCTGTGACGTCACAATACATTCTGTGACGTCACAATGCATTCTGTGACGTCACAATACATTCTGTGACGTCACAATCCAAAGTGTGACGTCACAATCCATTCTGTGACATCACAATGCATTCTGTGACGTCACACTTTGTATTGTGACGTCACAATGCATTCTGTGACGTCACAATCCAAAGTGTGACGTCAACATCCACTCGCGTCACAATCCATTCTGTGATGTCATAATCCCTTCTGTGACGTCACAATCCATTCTATGTCTTCACAATGCATTCTGTGACGTCACAATCCAGTCTGACACCCCACAATCCATTCTGTGACGTCACAATGCATTCTGTGACGTCACAACCCAAAGTGTGACGTCACAATCCATTCTGACACCCCACAATCCGTTCTGTGATGTCATAATCCCTTCTGTGACGTCACAATCCATTCTATGACGTCACAATGCATTCTGTGACGTCACAATCCATTCTGTGACGTCACAATCCAAAGTGTGACGTCACAACCCCCTCGCGTCACAATCCATTCGATGATGTCACAATCCCTTCTGTGACGTCACAATCCATTCTGTGACGTCACAATCCCGTCTGACACGCCACAATACATTCTGTGACGTCACAATGCCTTCTGTGACGTCACAATCCAAAGTGTGACGTCACTATCCCAAGTGTGACGTCAGAATCCATTCTGACACCCCACAATACATTCTGTGAAGTCACAATGCATTCTGTGACGTCACAATCCAAAGTGTGACGCCACAATCCATTCTGACAACCCACAATCCATTCTGTGATGTCATAATCCCTTCTGTGACGTCACAATCCAAAGTGTGACGTCACAATCCCAAGTGTGACGTCAGAATCCATTCTGACACCCCACAATACATTCTGTGAAGTCACAATGCATTCTGTGACGTCACAATCCAAAGTGTGACGTCACAATCCATTCCGACACCCCACAATCCATTCTGTGACGTCACAATGCATTCTGTGACGTCACAATGCATTCTGTGACGTCACAATCCAGTCTGACACCCAACAATGCATTCTGTGACGTCACAATTACATTCTCTGAGGTCACAATCCAAAGTGTGACATCACAAACCCCTCGCGTCACAATCCATTCGATGATGTCACAATCCCTTCTGTGACATCACAATCCCTTCTGTGACGTCACAATGCATTCTGTGACGTCACAATCCAGTCTGACACGCCACAATCCATTCTGTGACTTCACAATGCATTCTGTGATGTCACAATCCAAAGTATGACGTCACAATCCCCTCGCGTCAAAATGCATTCTGTGACGTCACAATACATTCTGTGACGTCACAATCCATGCTATGACGTCACAATGGATTCTGTGACGTCACAATCCAGTCTGACACCCCACAATCCATTCTGTGACGTCACAATGCATTCTGTGACGTCACAATCCAAAGTGTGATGTCACAACCCCCTCGCGTCACAATCCATTCGATGATGTCACAATCCCTTCTGTGACGTCACAATCCCTTCTGTGACGTCACAATGCATTCTGTGACGTCACAATCCATTCTGACACCCCACAATCCATTCTGTGACGTCACAATCCATTCTGTGACGTCACAATACATTCTGTGACGTCACAATCCAAAGTGTGACGTCACAATCCATTCTTACACCCCCAATGCATTCTGTGACGTCACAATCAATTCTGTGACGTCACATTCCATGCTGTGACGTCACAATCCAAAGTGTGACGTCACAATCCACTCGCGTCACAATCCATTCTGTGATGTCATAATCCCTTCTGTGACGTCACAATCCATTCTATGACGTCACAATGCATTCTGTGACATCACAATCCAGTCTGACACCCCACAATCCATTCTGTGACGTCACAATGCATTCTGTGAGGTCACAATCCAAAGTGTGATGTCACAATCCCCTCGCGTCACAATCCATTCTGTGACGTCACAATGCATTCTGTGAGGTCACAATCCAAAGTGTGACGTCACAATCCGCTCGCGTCACAATCCATTCTGTGACGTCACAATGCATTATGTGACGTCACAATACATTCTGTGACGTCACAATCCAGTCTGACACCCCACAATACATTCTGTGACGTCACAATGCGTTCTGTGACGTCACAATCCAAAGTGTGACGTCACAATCCCAAGTGTGACAGTCAGAATCCATTCTGAAACCCCACAATACATTCTGTGAAGTCACAATGCATTCTGTGACGTCACAATCCAAAGTGTGACGTCACAATCCATTCTGACACCCCACAATCCATTCAGTGAGGTCACAATACATTCTGTGACGTCACAATCCAAAGTGTGACGTCACAATCCATTCTTACACCCCCAATCCATTCTGTGACGTCACAATCAATTCTGTGACGTCACATTCCATGCTGTGACGTCACAATCCAAAGTGTGACGTCACAATCCACTCGCGTCACAATCCATTCTGTGATGTCATAATCCCTTCTCTGACGTCACAATCCATTCTATGACGTCACAATGCATTCTGTGACGTCACAATCCAGTCTGACACCCCACAATCCATTCTGTGACGTCACAATGCATTCTGTGAGGTCACAATCCAAAGTGTGACGTCACAATCCCCTCGCGTCACAATCCATTCTGTGACGTCACAATGCATTCTGTGAGGTCACAATCCAAAGTGTGACGTCACAACCCCCTCGCGTCACAATCCATTCGATGATGTCACAATCCCTTCTGTGACGTCACAATACATTCTGTGACGTCACAATCCAGTCTGACACCCCACAATACATTCTGTGACGTCACAATGCGTTCTGTGACGTCACAATCCAAAGCGTGACGTCAGAATCCATTCTGACACCCCACAATACATTCTGTGAAGTCACAATGCATTCTGTGACGTCACAATCCAAAGTGTGACGTCACAATCCATTCTGACACCCCACAATCCATTCTGTGACGTCACAATGCATTCTGTGAGGTCACAATCCAAAGTGTGACGTAACAATCCATTCTGACACCCCACAATCCATTCTGTGACGTCACAATGCGTTCTGTGACGTCACAATCCAGTCTGACACCCCACAATCCATTCTGTGACGTCACAATGCATTCTGTGAGGTCACAATCCAAAGTGTGATGTCACAATCCCCTCGCGTCACAATCCATTCTGTGACGTCACAATGCATTCTGTGAGGTCACAATCCAAAGTGTGACGTCACAATCCGCTCGCGTCACAATCCATTCTGTGACGTCACAATGCATTATGTGACGTCACAATACATTCTGTGACGTCACAATCCAGTCTGACACCCCACAATACATTCTGTGACGTCACAATGCGTTCTGTGACGTCACAATCCAAAGTGTGACGTCACAATCCCAAGTGTGACAGTCAGAATCCATTCTGAAACCCCACAATACATTCTGTGAAGTCACAATGCATTCTGTGACGTCACAATCCAAAGTGTGACGTCACAATCCATTCTGACACCCCACAATCCATTCAGTGAGGTCACAATACATTCTGTGACGTCACAATCCAAAGTGTGACGTCACAATCCATTCTTACACCCCCAATCCATTCTGTGACGTCACAATCAATTCTGTGACGTCACATTCCATGCTGTGACGTCACAATCCAAAGTGTGACGTCACAATCCACTCGCGTCACAATCCATTCTGTGATGTCATAATCCCTTCTCTGACGTCACAATCCATTCTATGACGTCACAATGCATTCTGTGACGTCACAATCCAGTCTGACACCCCACAATCCATTCTGTGACGTCACAATGCATTCTGTGAGGTCACAATCCAAAGTGTGACGTCACAATCCCCTCGCGTCACAATCCATTCTGTGACGTCACAATGCATTCTGTGAGGTCACAATCCAAAGTGTGACGTCACAACCCCCTCGCGTCACAATCCATTCGATGATGTCACAATCCCTTCTGTGACGTCACAATACATTCTGTGACGTCACAATCCAGTCTGACACCCCACAATACATTCTGTGACGTCACAATGCGTTCTGTGACGTCACAATCCAAAGCGTGACGTCAGAATCCATTCTGACACCCCACAATACATTCTGTGAAGTCACAATGCATTCTGTGACGTCACAATCCAAAGTGTGACGTCACAATCCATTCTGACACCCCACAATCCATTCTGTGACGTCACAATGCATTCTGTGACGTCACAATCCAGCCTGACACCCCACAATCCATTCTGTGACGTCACAATGCATTCTGTGACGTCACAATCCAAAGTGTGACGTCACAATCCCCTCGCGTCACAATCCATTCTGTGACGTCACAATGCATTCTGTGAGGTCACAATCCAAAGTGTGACGTCACAATCCATTCTGTGACGTCACAATGCATTCTGTGACGTCACAATCCAAAGTGTGACGTCACAATATATTCTGTGACGTCACAATGCATTCGGTGACATCACAATGGATTCTGTGACGTCACAATCCAGTCTCACACCCCACAATCCATTCTGCGACGTCACAATGCATTCTGTGATGTCACAATGCAAAGTATGACGTCACAATCCCCTCGCGTCAAAATCCATTCTGTGACGTCACAATACATTCTGAGACGTCACAATCCAGTCTGACACCCCACAATCCATTCTGTGACGTCACAATGCATTCTGTGATGTCACAATGCAAAGTATGACGTCACAATCCAAAGTGTGACGTCACAATGCATTGTGTGACGTCACAATCCCTTCTGTGACATCACAATACATTCTGTGACATCACAATGAATTCTGTGACGTCACAATCCAATCTGACACCCCACAATCCATTCTGTGACGTCACAATGCATTCTGTGACGTCACAATCCAAAGTTTGACGTCACAATCCCCTCGCGTCAAAATCCATTCTGTGACGTCACAATACATTCTGAGACGTCACAATGCATTCTGTGACGTCACAATGCATTCTGTGACGTCACAATCCAGTCTGACACCCACCAATGCATTCTGTGACGTCACAATGCATTCTGTGACGTCACAATCCAAAGTGTGACGTCACAATCCATTCTGACACCCCACAATGCATTCTGTGACGTCACAATGCATTCTGTGACGTCACAATCCAAAGTGTGACGTCACAATATATTCTGTGACGTCACAATCCATTCTGACACACCACAATGCATTCTGTGACGTCACAATGCATTCTGTGACGTCACAATCCAAAGTGTGACGTCACAATCCATTCTGACACCCCACAATCCATTCTGTGACGTCACAATACATTCTGTGACGTCACAATCCAAAGTGTGACGTCACAATCCATTCTTACACCCCAATCCATTCTGTGACGTCACAATCAATTCTGTGACGTCACATTCCATGCTGTGACGTCACAATCCAAAGTGTGACGTCACAATCCACTCGCGTCACAATCCATTCTGTGATGTCACAATACATTCTGAGACGTCACAATGCATTCTGTGACGTCACAATCCAGTCTGACACCCCACAATCCATTCTGTGACGTCACAATGCAATCTGTGACGTCACAATCCATTATGTGACGTCACAATCCCTTCTGTGACGTCACAATGCATTCTGTGACGTCACAATGCATTCTGTGACGTCACAATACAAAGTGTGACGTCACAATCCCTTCTGTGACGTCACAATCCATTCTGACGCACCACAATGCATTCTGTGACGTCACAATGCATTCTGTGACGTCACAATCCAAAGTGTGACGTCACAATCCCCTCGCATCACAATCCATTCTGTGATGTCACAATGCATTCTGTGACGTCACAATCCCTTCTGTGACGTCACAATGCATTCTGTGACGTCACAATCCAGTCTGACACCCCACAATCCATTCTGTGACTTCAAAATGCATTCTGTGACGTCACAATCCAAAGTGTGACGTCACAACCCCCTCGCGTCACAATCCATTCGATGATGTCACAATCCCTTCTGTGACGTCACAATACATTCTGTGACGTCACAATCCAGTCTGACACCCCACAATACATTCTGTGACGTCACAATGCGTTCTGTGACGTCACAATCCAAAGTGTGACGTCACAATCCCAAGTGTGACGTCAGAATCCATTCTGACACCCCACAATACATTCTGTGAAGTCACAATGCATTCTGTGACGTCACAATCCAAAGTGTGACGTCACAATCCCCTCGCGTCACAATCCATTCGATGCTGTCACAATCCCTTCTGTGACATCACAATACATTCTGTGACATCACAATGAATTCTGTGACGTCACAATCCAATCTGACACCCCACAATCCATTCTGTGACGTCACAATGCATTCTGTGACGTCATAATCCAAAGTGTGACGTCACAATCCATTCTGACACCCCACAATCCATTCTGTGACGTCACAATACATTCTGTGACGTCACAATCCAAAGTGTGACGTCACAATCCATTCTTACACCCCAATCCATTCTGTGACGTCACAATCCATTCTGTGACGTCACAATGCATTCTGTGATGTCACAATGCAAAGTATGACGTCACAATCCCCTCGCGTCAAAATCCATTCTGTGACGTCACAATACATTCTGAGACGTCACAATGCATTCTGTGACGTCACAATCCAGTCTGACACCCCACAATCCATTCTGTGACGTCACAATGCATTCTGTGACGTCACAATGCATTCTGTGACGTCACAACCCATAGTGTGACGTCACAATGCATTCTGTGACGTCACAATGCATTCTGTGACGTCACAATCCAAAGTGTGACGTCACAATGCATTCTGTGTCGTCACAATCCATTCTGACGCACCACAATGCATTCTGTGACGTCACAATCCATTCTATGACGTCACAATCCAAAGTGTGACGTCACAATCCCCTCGCATCACAATCCATTCTGTGATGTCAAAATGCATTCTGTGACGTCACAATCCCTTCTGTGACGTCACAATGCATTCTGTGACGTCACAATCCAGTCTAACACCCCACAATCCATTCTGTGACGTCACAATGCATTCTGTGAGGTCACAATCCAAAGTGTGACGTCACAATCCCCTCGCGTCACAATCCATTCTGTGACGTCACAATGCATTCTGTGAGGTCACAATCCAAAGTGTGACGTCACAACCCCCTCGCGTCACAATCCATTCGATGATGTCACAATCCCTTCTGTGACGTCACAATCCCTTCTGTGACGTCACAATACATTCTGTGACGTCACAATCCAGTCTGACACCCCACAATACATTCTGTGACGTCACAATGCGTTCTGTGACGTCACAATCCAAAGTGTGACGTCACAATCCCAAGTGTGACGTCAGAATCCATTCTGACACCCCACAAAACATTCTGAGAAGTCACAATGCATTCTGTGACGTCACAATCCAAAGTGTGACGTCACAATCCATTCTGACACCCCACAATCCATTCTGTGACGTCACAATGCATTCTGTGAGGTCACAATCCAAAGTGTGACGTCACAATATATTCTGTGACGTCACAATCCATTCTGACACACCACAATGCATTCTGTGACGTCACAATGCATTCTGTGACGTCACAATCCAAAGTGTGACGTCACAATCCATTCTGACACTCCACAATCCATTCTGTGACGTCACAATACATTCTGTGACGTCACAATCCAAAGTGTGACGTCACAATCCATTCTTACACCCCCAATCCATTCTGTGACGTCACAATCAATTCTGTGACGTCACATTCCATGCTGTGACGTCACAATCCAAAGTGTGACGTCACAATCCACTCGCGTCACAATCCATTCTGTGATGTCATAATCCCTTCTGTGACGTCACAATCCATTCTATGACGTCACAATGCATTCTGTGACGTCACAATCCAGTCTGACACCCCACAATCCATTCTGTGACGTCACAATGCATTCTGTGAGGTCACAATCCAAAGTGTGACGTCACAATCCCCTCGCGTCACAATCCATTCTGTGATGTCATAATCCCTTCTGTGACGTCACAATCCAAAGTGTGACGTCACAATCCCCTCGCGTCACAATCCATTCTGTGACGTCACAATGCATTCTGTGACGTCACAATCCAAAGTGTGACGTCACAACCCCCTCGCGTCACAATTCATTCGATGATGTCACAATCCCTTCTGTGACGTCACAATACATTCTGTGACGTCACAATCCAGTCTGACACCCCACAATACAGTCTGTGACGTCACAATGCGTTCTGTGACGTCACAATCCAAAGTGTGACGTCACAATCCCAAGTGTGACGTCAGAATCCATTCTGACACCCCACAATACATTCTGTGAAGTCACAATGCATTCTGTGACGTCACAATCCAAAGTGTGACGTCACAATCCATTCTGACACCCCACAATCCATTCTGTGACGTCACAATGCATTCTGTGAGGTCACAATCCAAAGTGTGACGTCACAATCCATTCTGACACCCCACAATCCATTCTGTGACGTCACAATCCCTTCTGTGACATCACAATGCATTCTGTGACGTCACAATCCAGTCTGACACCCCACAATCCATTCTGTGACGTCACAATGCATTCTGTGATGTCACAATGCAAAGTATGACGTCACAATCCCCTCGCGTCACAATCCATTCTGTGACGTCACAATCCCTTCTGTGACATCACAATCCCTTCTGTGACGTCACAATGCATTCTGTGACGTCACAATCCAGTCTAACACCCCACAATCCATTCTGTGACGTCACAATGCATTCTGTGATGTCACAATCCAAAGTATGACGTCACAATCCCCTCGCGTCAAAATCCATTCTGTGACGTCACAATACATTCTGTGACGTCACAATCCATGCTATGACGTCACAATGGATTCTGTGACGTCACAATCCAGTCTGACACCCCACAATCCATTCTGTGACGTCACAATGCATTCTGTGACGTCACAATCCAAAGTGTGATGTCACAACCCCCTCGCGTCACAATCCATTCGATGATGTCACAATCCCTTCTGTGACGTCACAATACATTCTGTGACGTCACAATCCATTCTGACACCCCACAATCCATTCTGTGACGTCACAATCCATTCTGTGACGTCACAATACATTCTGTGACGTCACAATCCAAAGTGTGACGTCACAATCCATTCTTACACCCCCAATGCATTCTGTGACGTCACAATCAATTCTGTGACGTCACATTCCATGCTGTGACGTCACAATCCAAAGTGTGACGTCACAATCCACTCGCGTCACAATCCATTCTGTGATGTCATAATCCCTTCTGTGAAGTCACAATCCATTCTATGACGTCACAATGCATTCTGTGACGTCACAATCCAGTCTGACACCCCACAATACATTCTGTGACGTCACAATGCATTCTGTGAGGTCACAATCCAAAGTGTGATGTCACAATCCCCTCGCGTCACAATCCATTCTGTGACGTCACAATGCATTCTGTGAGGTCACAATCGAAAGTGTGACGTCACAATCCGCTCGCGTCACAATCCATTCTGTGACGTCACAATGCATTATGTGACGTCACAATACATTCTGTGACGTCACAATCCAGTCTGACACCCCACAATACATTCTGTGACGTCACAATGCGTTCTGTGACGTCACAATCCAAAGTGTGACGTCACAATCCCAAGTGTGACGTCAGAATCCATTCTGAAACCCCACAATACATTCTGTGAAGTCACAATGCATTCTGTGACGTCACAATCCAAAGTGTGACGTCACAATCCATTCTGACACCCCACAATCCATTCAGTGAGGTCACAATACATTCTGTGACGTCACAATCCAAAGTGTGACGTCACAATCCATTCTTACACCCCCAATCCATTCTGTGACGTCACAATCAATTCTGTGACGTCATATTCCATTCTGTGACGTCACAATCCAAAGTGTGACGTCACAATCCACTCGCGTCACAATCCATTCTGTGATGTCATAATCCCTTCTCTGACGTCACAATCCCTTCTGTGACGTCACAATACATTCTGTGACGTCACAATCCAGTCTGACACCCCACAATACATTCTGTGACGTCACAATGCGTTCTGTGACGTCACAATCCAAAGCGTGACGTCACAATCCCAAGTGTGACGTCAGAATCCATTCTGACACCCCACAATACATTCTGTGACGTCACAATGCATTCTGTGAGGTCACAATCCAAAGTGTGACGTCACAATCCATTCTGACACCCCACAATCCATTCTGTGACGTCACAATGCATTCTGTGACGTCACAATCCAGCCTGACACCCCACAATCCATTCTGTGACGTCACAATGCATTCTGTGACGTCACAATCCAAAGTGTGACGTCACAATCCCCTCGCGTCACAATCCATTCTGTGACGTCACAATGCATTCTGTGAGGTCACAATCCAAAGTGTGACGTCACAATCCATTCTGTGACGTCACAATGCATTCTGTGACGTCACAATCCAAAGTGTGACGTCACAATATATTCTGTGACGTCACAATGCATTCGGTGACATCACAATGGATTCTGTGACGTCACAATCCAGTCTCACACCCCACAATCCATTCTGCAACGTCACAATGCATTCTGTGATGTCACAATGCAAAGTATGACGTCACAATCCCCTCGCGTCAAAATCCATTCTGTGACGTCACAATACATTCTGAGACGTCACAATGCATTCTGTGACGTCACAATCCAGTCTGACACACCACAATCCATTCTGTGACGTCACAATGCATTCTGTGACGTCACAATACATTCTGTGACGTCACAATCCAAAAGTGTGACGTCACAATCCATTGTGTGACGTCACAATCCATTCTGTGACGTCACAATCCAAAGTGTGACGTCACAATGCATTCTGTGACGTCAGAATCCATTCTGACACCCCACAATCCATTCTGTGAAGTCACAATGCATTCTGTGACGTCACAATCCAAAGTGTGACGTCACAATCCCCTCGCGTCACAATCCATTCGATGCTGTCACAATCCCTTCTGTGACATCACAATACATTCTGTGACATCACAATGAATTCTGTGACGTCACAATCCAATCTGACACCCCACAATCCATTCTGTGACGTCACAATGCATTCTGTGACGTCACAATCCAAAGTTTGACGTCAGAATCCCCTCGCGTCAAAATCCATTCTGTGACGTCACAATACATTCTGAGACGTCACAATGCATTCTGTGACGTCACAATGCATTCTGTGACGTCACAATCCAGTCTGACACCCACCAATGCATTCTGTGACGTCACAATGCATTCTGTGACGTCACAATCCAAAGTGTGACGTCACAATCCCCTCGCATCACAATCCATTCTGTGACGTCACAATCCCTTCTGTGACGTCACAATCCAGTCTGACACCCCACAATCCATTCTGTGACGTCACAATGCAATCTGTGACGTCACAATCCATTATGTGACGTCACAATCCATAGTGTGACGTCACAATGCATTCTGTGACGTCACAATGCATTCTGTGACGTCACAATCCAAAGTGTGACGTCACAATCCCTTCTGTGACGTCACAATCCATTCTGACGCACCACAATGCATTCTGTGACGTCACAATGCATTCTGTGACGTCACAATCCAAAGTGTGACGTCACAATCCACTCGCATCACAATCCATTCTGTGATGTCACAATGCATTCTGTGACGTCACAATCCCTTCTGTGACGTCACAATGCATTCTGTGACGTCACAATCCAGTCTGACACCCCACAATCCATTCTGTGACGTCACAATGCATTCTGTGACGTCACAATCCAAAGTGTGACGTCACAACCCCCTCGCGTCACAATCCATTCGATGATGTCACAATCCCTTCTGTGACGTCACAATACATTCTGTGACGTCACAATCCAGTCTGACACCCCACAATACATTCTGTGACGTCACAATGCGTTCTGTGACGTCACAATCCAAAGTGTGACGTCACAATCCCAAGTGTGACGTCAGAATCCATTCTGACACCCCACAATACATTCTGTGAAGTCACAATGCATTCTGTGACGTCACAATCCAAAGTGTGACGTCACAATCCATTCTGACAGCCCACAATCCATTCTGTGACGTCACAATGCATTCTGTGACGTCACAATCCAAAGTGTGACGTCACAATATATTCTGTGACGTCACAATACATTCTGACACACCACAATGCATTCTGTGACGTCACAATGCATTCTGTGACGTCACAATCCAAAGTGTGACGTCACAATCCATTCTGACACCCCACAATCCATTCTGTGACGTCACAATACATTCTGTGACGTCACAATCCAAAGTGTGACGTCACAATCCATTCTTACACCCCAATCCATTCTGTGACGTCACAATCCATTCTGTGACGTCACAATGCATTCTGTGATGTCACAATCCAAAGTATGACGTCACAATCCCCTCGCGTCACAATCCATTCGATGATGTCACAATCCCTTCTGTGACGTCACAATCCATTCTGTGACATCACAATGAATTCTGTGACGTCACAATCCAATCTGACACCCCACAATCCATTCTGTGACGTCACAATGCATTCTGTGACGTCACAATCCAAAGTGTGACGTCACAATCCCCTCGCGTCAAAATCCATTCTGTGACGTCACAATACATTCTGAGACGTCACAATCCAAAGTGTGACGTCACAATCCCCTCGCATCACAATCCATTCTTTGATGTCACAATGCATTCTGTGATGTCACAATCCCTTCTGTGATGTCACAATCCCTTCTGTGACGTCACAATCCAAAGTGTGACGTCACAATCCATTCTGTGACGTCACAATGCATTCTGTGACGTCACAATCCATTCTGTGACGTCACAATCCATTCTGACACCCCACAATCCATTCTGTGACGTCACAATGCCTTCTGTGACGTCACAATCCAAAGTGTGACGTCACAATCCCCTCGCGTCACAATCCATTCTGTGATGTCATAATCCCTTCTGTGACATCACAATCAGTTCTATGACGTCACAATGCATTCTGTGACGTCACAATCCAGTCTGACACCCAACAATGCATTCTGTGACGTCACAATTACATTCCCTTGACGTCACAATCCAAAGTGTGACATCACAAACCCCTCGCGTCACAGTGCATTCGATGATGTCACAATCCCTTCTGTGACGTCGCAATGCATTCTGTGACGTCACAATCCAGTCTGACACCCCACAATCCATTCTGTGACGTCACAATGCATTCTGTGAGGTCACAATCCAAAGTGTGACGTCACAATCCCCTCGCGTCACAATCCATTCTGTGACGTCACAATGCATTCTGTGACGTCACAATCCAAAGTGTGATGTCACAACCCCCTCGCGTCACAATCCATTCGATGATGTCACAATCCCTTCTGTGACATCACAATCCATTCTGTGACATCACAATGCATTCTGTGACGTCACAATCCAGTCTGACACCCCACAATCCATTCTGTGACGTCACAATGCATTCTGTGATGTCACAATGCAAAGTATGACGTCACAATCCCCTCGCGTCACAATCCATTCTGTGACGTCACAATACATTCTGAGACGTCACAATGCATTCTGTGACGTCACAATCCAGTCTGACACCCCACAATCCATTCTGTGACGTCACAATGCATTCTGTGACGTCACAATACATTCTGTGACGTCACAATCCAAAGTGTGACGTCACAATGCATTCTGTGACGTCACAATCCATTCTAACACACCACAATGCATTCTGTGACGTCACAACCCAAAGTGTGACGTCACAATCCATTCTGACACCCCACAATCCATTCTGTGATGTCATAATCCCTTCTGTGACGTCACAATCCATTCTATGACGTCACAATGCATTCTGTGACGTCACAATCCAGTCTGACACCCAACAATGCATTCTGTGACGTCACAATACATTCTCTGACGTCACAATCCAAAGTGTGACATCACAAACCCCTCGCGTCACAATACATTCGATGATGTCACAATCCCTTCTGTGACATCACAATCCCTTCTGTGACGTCGCAATGCATTCTGTGACGTCACAATCCAAAGTGTGACGTCACAATCCATTCTGACACCCCACAATCCATTCTGTGACGTCACAATGCCTTCTGTGACGTCACAATCCAAAGTGTGACGTCACAATCCCAAGTGTGACGTCAGAATCCATTCTGACACCCCACAATACATTCTGTGAAGTCACAATGCATTCTGTGACGTCACAATCCAAAGCGTGACATCACAAACCCCTCGCGTCACAGTACATTCGATGATGTCACAATCCCTTCTGTGACATCACAATCCCTTCTGTGACGTCACAATGCATTCTGTGACGTCACAATCCAGTCTGACACCCCACAATCCATTCTGTGACGTCACAATGCATTCTGTGACGTCACAATCCAAAGTGTGACGTCACAATCCCCTCGTGTCAAAATCCATTCTGTGACGTCACAATACATTCTGTGACGTCACAATCCATGCTATGACGTCACAATGGATTCTGTGACGTCACAATCCAGTCTGACACCCCACAATCCATTCTGTGACGTCACAATGCATTCTGTGACGTCACAATCCAAAGTGTGACGTCACAATCCCCTCGCGTCACAATCCATTCTGTGACGTCACAATACATTCTGTGACGTCACAATCCAGTCTGACACCCCACAATACATTCTGTGACGTCACAATGCGTTCTGTGACGTCACAATCCAAAGTGTGACGTCACAATCCCAAGTGTGACGTCAGAATCCATTCTGACACCCCACAATACATTCTGTGAAGTCACAATGCATTCTGTGACGTCACAATCCAAAGTGTGACGTCACAATCCATTCTGACACCCCACAATCAATTCTGTGACGTCACAATGCATTCTGTGACGTCACAATCCAAAGTGTGACGTCACAATATATTCTGTGACGTCACAATCCATTCTGACACCCCACAATCCATTCTGTGACGTCACAATACATTCTGTGACGTCACAATCCAAAGTGTGACGTCACAATCCATTCTTACACCCCAATCCATTCTGTGACGTCACAATCCATTCTGTGACGTCACAATGCATTCTGTGATGTCACAATGCAAAGTATGACGTCACAATCCCCTCGCGTCACAATCCATTCTGTGACGTCACAATACATTCTGAGACGTCACAATGCATTCTGTGACGTCACAATCCAGTCTGACACCCCACAATCCAATCTGTGACGTCACAATGCATTCTGTGACGTCACAATCCATTCTGTGACGTCACAATCCATAGTGTGACGTCACAATGCATTCTGTGACGTCACAATGCATTCTGTGACGTCACAATCCAAAGTGTGACGTCACAATGCATTCTGTGACGTCACAATCCATTCTGACGCACCACAATGCATTCTGTGACGTCACAATGCATTCTGTGACATCACAATCCAAAGTGTGACGTCACAATCCATTCTGTGGCATCACAATCCATTCTGTGATGTCACAATGCATTCTGTGACGTCACAATCCCTTCTGTGACGTCACAATGCATTCTGTGACGTCACAATCCAGTCTAACACCCCACAATCCATTCTGTGACGTCACAATGCATTCTGTGAGGTCACAATCCAAAGTGTGACGTCACAATCCGCTCGCGTCACAATGCATTCTGTGACGTCACAATGCATTCTGTTTACGTCACAATGCCTTCTGTGACGTCACAATCCAAAGTGTGACGTCACAATCCCAAGTGTGACGTCAGAATCCATTCTGTGACGTCACACTTTGTATTGTGACGTCACAATGCATTCTGTGACGTCACAATCCAAAGTGTGACGTCACAATCCACTCGCGTCACAATCCATTCTGTGATGTCATAATCCCTTCTGTGACGTCACAATCCATTCTATGTCTTCACAATGCATTCTGTGACGTCACAATCCAGTCTGACACCCCACAATCCATTCTGTGACGTCACAATGCATTCTGTGACGTCACAACCCAAAGTGTGACGTCACAATCCATTCTGACAACCCACAATCCATTCTGTGATGTCATAATCCCTTCTGTGACGTCGCAATGCATTCTGTGACGTCACAATCCAAAGTGTGACGTCACATTGCATTCTGTGACGTCACAATCCAAAGTGTGACGTCACAATCCCCTCGCATCACAATCCATTCTGTGACGTCAGAATCCCTTCTGTGACGTCACAATCCAAAGTGTGACGTCACAACCCCCTCGCGTCACAATCCATTCGATGATGTCACAATCCCTTCTGTGACGTCACAATCCATTCTGTGACGTCACAATCCAAAGTGTGACGTCACAATCCCAAGTGTGACGTCAGAATCCATTCTGACACCCCACAATACATTCTGTGAAGTCACAATGCATTCTGTGACGTCACAATCCAAAGTGTGACGTCACAATCCATTCTGACAACCCACAATCCATTCTGTGATGTCATAATCCCTTCTGTGACGTCACAATCCAAAGTGTGACGTCACAATCCCAAGTGTGACGTCAGAATCCATTCTGACACCCCACAATACATTCTGTGAAGTCACAATGCATTCTGTGACGTCACAATCCAAAGTGTGACGTCACAATCCATTCTGACACCCCACAATCCATTCTGTGACGTCACAATGCATTCTGTGAGGTCACAATCCAAAGTGTGACGTCACAATCCATTCTGACACCCCACAATCCATTCTGTGACGTCACAATGCATTCTGTGACGTCACAATCCAAAGTGTGACGTCACAATCCCCTCGCGTCACAATCCATTCTGTGATGTCATAATCCCTTCTGTGACATCACAATCCGCTCTATGACGTCACAATGCATTCTGTGACGTCACAATCCAGTCTGACACCCAACAATGCATTCTGTGACGTCACAATTACATTCTCTGACGTCACAATCCAAAGCGTGACATCACAAACCCCTCGCGTCACAATACATTCGATGATGTCACAATCCCTTCTGTGACATCACAATCCCTTCTGTGACATCACAATCCCTTCTGTGACGTCACAATGCATTCTGTGACGTCACAATCCAGTCTGACACCCCACAATCCATTCTGTGACGTCACAATGCATTCTGTGACGTCACAATCCAAAGTGTGACGTCACAATCCCCTCGCGTCAAAATCCATTCTGTGACATCACAATACATTCTGTGACGTCACAATCCATGCTATGACGTCACAATGCATTCTGTGACGTCACAATCCAGTCTGACACCCCACAATCCATTCTGTGACGTCACAATGCATTCTGTGACGTCACAATCCAAAGTGTGATGTCACAACCCCCTCGCGTCACAATCCATTCAATGATGTCACAATCCCTTCTGTGACGTCACAATACATTCTGTGACGTCACAATGGATTCTGTGACGTCACAATCCAGTCTGACACCCCACAATCCATTCTGTGACGTCACAATCCATTCTGTGACGTCACAATACATTCTGTGACGTCACAATGCATTCTGTGAGGTCACAATCCAAAGTGTGACGTCACAATGCATTCTGTGACGTCACAATCCATTCTTACACCCCCAATCCATTCTGTGACGTCACAATCAATTCTGTGACGTCACATTCCATGCTGTGACGTCACAATCCAAAGTGTGACGTCACAATCCACTCGCGTCACAATCCATTCTGTGATGTCATAATCCCTTCTGTGACGTCACAATCCATTCTATGACGTCACAATGCATTCTGTGACGTCACAATCCAGTCTGACACCCCACAATCCATTCTGTGACGTCACAATGCATTCTGTGAGGTCACAATACATTCTGTGACGTCACAATCCCCTCGCGTCACAATCCATTCTGTGACGTCACAATGCATTCTGTGAGGTCACAATCCAAAGTGTGACGTCACAATCCCCTCGCGTCAAAATCCATTCTGTGACGTCACAATCCCTTCTGTGACGTCACAATCCAAAGTGTGACGTCACAACCCCCTCGCGTCACAATCCATACGATGATGTCACAATCCCTTCTGTGACGTCACAATACATTCTGTGACGTCACAATCCAGTCTGACACCCCACAATACATTCTGTGACGTCACAATGCGTTCTGTGACGTCACAATCCAAAGTGTGACGTCACAATCCCAAGTGTGACGTCAGAATCCATTCTGACACCCCACAAAACATTCTGAGATGTCACAATGCATTCTGTGACGTCACAATCCAAAGTGTGACGTCACAATCCATTCTGACACCCCACAATCCATTCTGTGACGTCACAATGCATTCTGTGAGGTCACAATCCAAAGTGTGACGTCACAATATATTCTGTGACGTCACAATCCATTCTGACACACCACAATGCATTCTGTGACGTCACAATGCATTCTGTGACGTCACAATCCAAAGTGTGACGTCACAATCCATTCTGACACTCCACAATCCATTCTGTGACGTCACAATACATTCTGTGACGTCACAATCCAAAGTGTGACGTCACAATCCATTCTTACACCCCCAATCCATTCTGTGACGTCACAATCAATTCTGTGACGTCACATTCCATGCTGTGACGTCACAATCCAAAGTGTGACGTCACAATCCCCTCGCGTCACAATCCATTCTGTGACGTCACAATGCATTCTGTGAGGTCACAATCCAAAGTGTGACGTCACAATCCCCTCGCGTCAAAATCCATTCTGTGACGTCACAATCCCTTCTGTGACGTCACAATCCAAAGTGTGACGTCACAACCCCCTCGCGTCACAATCCATACGATGATGTCACAATCCCTTCTGTGACGTCACAATACATTCTGTGACGTCACAATCCAGTCTGACACCCCACAATACATTCTGTGACGTCACAATGCGTTCTGTGACGTCACAATCCAAAGTGTGACGTCACAATCCCAAGTGTGACGTCAGAATCCATTCTGACACCCCACAAAACATTCTGAGATGTCACAATGCATTCTGTGACGTCACAATCCAAAGTGTGACGTCACAATCCATTCTGACACCCCACAATCCATTCTGTGACGTCACAATGCATTCTGTGAGGTCACAATCCAAAGTGTGACGTCACAATATATTCTGTGACGTCACAATCCATTCTGACACACCACAATGCATTCTGTGACGTCACAATGCATTCTGTGACGTCACAATCCAAAGTGTGACGTCACAATCCATTCTGACACTCCACAATCCATTCTGTGACGTCACAATACATTCTGTGACGTCACAATCCAAAGTGTGACGTCACAATCCATTCTTACACCCCCAATCCATTCTGTGACGTCACAATCAATTCTGTGACGTCACATTCCATGCTGTGACGTCACAATCCAAAGTGTGACGTCACAATCCCCTCGCGTCACAATCCATTCTGTGACGTCACAATGCATTCTGTGAGGTCACAATCCAAAGTGTGACGTCACAATCCCCTCGCGTCACAATCCATTCTGTGACGTCACAATGCATTCTGTGACGTCACAATCCAAAGTGTGACGTCACAACCCCCTCGCGTCACAATTCATTCGATGATGTCACAATCCCTTCTGTGACGTCACAATACATTCTGTGACGTCACAATCCAAAGTGTGACGTCACAATCCATTCTGACACCCCACAATCCATTCTGTGACGTCACAATGCATTCTGTGAGGTCACAATCCAAAGTGTGACGTCACAAACCCCTCGCGTCACAATCCATTCTGTGATGTCATAATCCCTTCTGTGACATCACAATCCATTCTATGACGTCACAATGCATTCTGTGACGTCACAATCCAGTCTGACACCCAACAATGCATTCTGTGACGTCACAATTACATTCTCTGACGTCACAATCCAAGGTGTGACATCACAATCCCCTCGCGTCACAATACATTCGATGATGTCACAATCCCTTCTGTGACATCACAATCCCTTCTGTGACGTCACAATGCATTCTGTGACGTCACAATCCAGTCTGACACCCCACAATCCATTCTGTGACGTCACAATGCATTCTGTGACGTCACAATCCAAAGTGTGACGTCACAACCCCCTCGCGTCAAAATCCATTCTGTGACGTCACAATACATTCTATGACGTCACAATCCTTGCTATGACGTCACAATGGATTCTGTGACGTCACAATCCAGTCTGACACCCCACAATCCATTCTGTGACGTCACAATGCATTCTGTGACGTCACAATCCAAACTGTGATGTCACAACCCCCTCGCGTCACAATCCATTCGATGATGTCACAATCCCTTCTGTGACATCACAATCCCTTCTGTGACATCACAATGCATTCTGTGACGTCACAATCCAGTCTGACACCCCACAATCCATTCTGTGACGTCACAATGCTTTCTGTGAGGTCACAATGCAAAGTATGACGTCACAATCCCCTCGCGTCACAATCCATTTTGTGACGTCACAATACATTCTGAGACGTCACAATGCATTCTGTGACGTCACAATCCAGTCTGACACCCCACAATCCATTCTGTGACGTCACAATGCATTCTGTGACGTCACAATACATTCTGTGACGTCACAATCCAAAGTGTGACGTCACAATCCATTCTGTGACGTCACAATGCATTCTGTGACGTCACAATACATTCTGTGACGTCACAACCCAAAGTGTGGCGTCACAATCCATTCTGACACCCCACAATCCATTCTGTGATGTCATAATCCCTTCAGTGACGTCACAATCCATTCTATGACGTCACAATGCATTCTGTGACGTCACAATCCAGTCTGACACCCAACTATGCATTCTGTGACGTCACAATACATTCTCTGACGTCACAATCCAAAGTGTGACATCACAAACCCCTCGCGTCACAATACATTCGATGATGTCACAATCCCTTCTGTGACATCACAATCCATTCTGTGACGTCGCAATGCATTCTGTGAGGTCACAATCCAAAGTGTGACGTAACAATCCATTCTGACACCCCACAATCCATTCTGTGACGTCACAATGCATTCTGTGACGTCACAATCCAAAGTATGACGTCACAATCCCCTCACGTCACAATCCATTCTGTGATGTCACAATACATTCTGAGACGTCACAATGCATTCTGTGACGTCACAATCCAGTCTGACACCCCACAATCCATTCTGTGACGTCACAATACATTCTGTGACGTCACAATCCATGCTATGACGTCACAATGGATTCTGTGACGTCACAATCCAGTCTGACACCCCACAATCCATTCTGTGACGTCACAATGCATTCTGTGAGGTCACAATCCAAAGTGTGATGTCACAACCCCCTCGCGTCACAATCCATTCAATGATGTCACAATCCCTTCTGTGACGTCACAATACATTCTGTGACGTCACAATGCATTCTCTGACGTCACAATCCATTCTGACACCCCACAATCCATTCAGTGACGTCACAATCCATTCTGTGACGTCACAATACATTCTGTGACGTCACAATGCATTCTGTGAGGTCACAATCCAAAGTGTGACGTCACAATGCGTTCTGTGACGTCACAATCCATTCTTACACCCCCAATCCATTCTGTGACGTCACAATCAATTCTGTGACGTCACATTCCATGCTGTGACGTCACAATCCAAAGTGTGACGTCACAATCCACTCGCGTCACAATCCATTCTGTGATGTCATAATCCCTTCTGTGACGTCACAATCCATTCTATGACGTCACAATGCATTCTGTGACGTCACAATCCAGTCTGACACCCCACAATCCATTCTGTGACGTCACAATGCATTCTGTGAGGTCACAATCCAAAGTGTGACGTCACAATCCCCTCGCGTCAAAATCCATTCTGTGACGTCACAATCCCTTCTGTGACGTCACAATCCAAAGTGTGACGTCACAACCCCCTCGCGTCACAATCCATACGATGATGTCACAATCCCTTCTGTGACGTCACAATACATTCTGTGACGTCACAATCCAGTCTGACACCCCACAATACATTCTGTGACGTCACAATGCGTTCTGTGACGTCACAATCCAAAGTGTGACGTCACAATCCCAAGTGTGACGTCAGAATCCATTCTGACACCCCACAAAACATTCTGAGAAGTCACAATGCATTCTGTGACGTCACAATCCAAAGTGTGACGTCACAATCCATTCTGACACCCCACAATCCATTCTGTGACGTCACAATGCATTCTGTGAGGTCACAATCCAAAGTGTGACGTCACAATATATTCTGTGACGTCACAATCCATTCTGACACACCACAATGCATTCTGTGACGTCACAATGCATTCTGTGACGTCACAATCCAAAGTGTGACGTCACAATCCATTCTGACACTCCACAATCCATTCTGTGACGTCACAATACATTCTGTGACGTCACAATCCAAAGTGTGACGTCACAATCCATTCTTACACCCCCAATCCATTCTGTGACGTCACAATCAATTCTGTGACGTCACATTCCATGCTGTGACGTCACAATCCAAAGTGTGACGTCACAATCCACTCGCGTCACAATCCATTCTGTGATGTCATAATCCCTTCTGTGACGTCACAATCCATTCTATGACGTCACAATGCATTCTGTGACGTCACAATCCAGTCTGACACCCCACAATCCATTCTGTGACGTCACAATGCATTCTGTGAGGTCACAATCCAAAGTGTGACGTCACAATCCCCTCGCGTCACAATCCATTCTGTGATGTCATAATCCCTTCTGTGACGTCACAATCCAAAGTGTGACGTCACAATCCCCTCGCGTCACAATCCATTCTGTGACGTCACAATGCATTCTGTGACGTCACAATCCAAAGTGTGACGTCACAACCCCCTCGCGTCACAATTCATTCGATGATGTCACAATCCCTTCTGTGACGTCACAATACATTCTGTGACGTCACAATCCAGTCTGACACCCCACAATACAGTCTGTGACGTCACAATGCGTTCTGTGACGTCACAATCCAAAGTGTGACGTCACAATCCCAAGTGTGACGTCAGAATCCATTCTGACACCCCACAATACATTCTGTGAAGTCACAATGCATTCTGTGACGTCACAATCCAAAGTGTGACGTCACAATCCATTCTGACACCCCACAATCCATTCTGTGACGTCACAATGCATTCTGTGAGGTCACAATCCAAAGTGTGACGTCACAATCCATTCTGACACCCCACAATCCATTCTGTGACGTCACAATCCCTTCTGTGACATCACAATGCATTCTGTGACGTCACAATCCAGTCTGACACCCCACAATCCATTCTGTGACGTCACAATGCATTCTGTGATGTCACAATGCAAAGTATGACGTCACAATCCCCTCGCGTCACAATCCATTCTGTGACGTCAC
This sequence comes from Gallinula chloropus, assembly GCF_964237585.1. Lineage (NCBI taxonomy): Eukaryota > Metazoa > Chordata > Aves > Gruiformes > Rallidae > Gallinula > Gallinula chloropus. The sequence continues at coordinate 65,268 of NW_028168172.1, read as the reverse complement.
AATCCCTTCTGTGACGTCACAATGCATTCTGTGACGTCACAATCCAGTCTAACACCCCACAATCCATTCTGTGACGTCACAATGCATTCTGTGAGGTCCCAATCCAAAGTGTGACGTCACAATCCGCTCGCGTCACAATGCATTCTGTGACGTCACAATACATTCTGTGACGTCACAATGCATTCTGTGACGTCACAATACATTCTGTGACGTCACAATCCAAAGTGTGACGTCACAATCCATTCTGTGACGTCACAATGCATTCTGTGACGTCACAATCCAGTCTGACACCCAACTATGCATTCTGTGACGTCACAATACATTCTCTGACGTCACAATCCAAAGTGTGACATCACAAACCCCTCGCGTCACAATACATTCGATGATGTCACAATCCCTTCTGTGACATCACAATCCATTCTGTGACGTCGCAATGCATTCTGTGAGGTCACAATCCAAAGTGTGACGTAACAATCCATTCTGACACCCCACAATCCATTCTGTGACGTCACAATGCATTCTGTGACGTCACAATCCAAAGTATGACGTCACAATCCCCTCACGTCACAATCCATTCTGTGATGTCACAATACATTCTGAGACGTCACAATGCATTCTGTGACGTCACAATCCAGTCTGACACCCCACAATCCATTCTGTGACGTCACAATACATTCTGTGACGTCACAATCCATGCTATGACGTCACAATGGATTCTGTGACGTCACAATCCAGTCTGACACCCCACAATCCATTCTGTGACGTCACAATGCATTCTGTGAGGTCACAATCCAAAGTGTGATGTCACAACCCCCTCGCGTCACAATCCATTCAATGATGTCACAATCCCTTCTGTGACGTCACAATACATTCTGTGACGTCACAATGCATTCTCTGACGTCACAATCCATTCTGACACCCCACAATCCATTCAGTGACGTCACAATCCATTCTGTGACGTCACAATACATTCTGTGACGTCACAATGCATTCTGTGAGGTCACAATCCAAAGTGTGACGTCACAATGCGTTCTGTGACGTCACAATCCATTCTTACACCCCCAATCCATTCTGTGACGTCACAATCAATTCTGTGACGTCACATTCCATGCTGTGACGTCACAATCCAAAGTGTGACGTCACAATCCACTCGCGTCACAATCCATTCTGTGATGTCATAATCCCTTCTGTGACGTCACAATCCATTCTATGACGTCACAATGCATTCTGTGACGTCACAATCCAGTCTGACACCCCACAATCCATTCTGTGACGTCACAATGCATTCTGTGAGGTCACAATCCAAAGTGTGACGTCACAATCCCCTCGCGTCACAATCCGTTCTGTGACGTCACAATGCATTCTGTGAGGTCACAATCCAAAGTGTGACGTCACAATCCCCTCGCGTCAAAATCCATTCTGTGACGTCACAATCCCTTCTGTGACGTCACAATCCAAAGTGTGACGTCACAACCCCCTCGCGTCACAATCCATACGATGATGTCACAATCCCTTCTGTGACGTCACAATACATTCTGTGACGTCACAATCCAGTCTGACACCCCACAATACATTCTGTGACGTCACAATGCGTTCTGTGACGTCACAATCCAAAGTGTGACGTCACAATCCCAAGTGTGACGTCAGAATCCATTCTGACACCCCACAAAACATTCTGAGAAGTCACAATGCATTCTGTGACGTCACAATCCAAAGTGTGACGTCACAATCCATTCTGACACCCCACAATCCATTCTGTGACGTCACAATGCATTCTGTGAGGTCACAATCCAAAGTGTGACGTCACAATATATTCTGTGACGTCACAATCCATTCTGACACACCACAATGCATTCTGTGACGTCACAATGCATTCTGTGACGTCACAATCCAAAGTGTGACGTCACAATCCATTCTGACACTCCACAATCCATTCTGTGACGTCACAATACATTCTGTGACGTCACAATCCAAAGTGTGACGTCACAATCCATTCTTACACCCCCAATCCATTCTGTGACGTCACAATCAATTCTGTGACGTCACATTCCATGCTGTGACGTCACAATCCAAAGTGTGACGTCACAATCCACTCGCGTCACAATCCATTCTGTGATGTCATAATCCCTTCTGTGACGTCACAATCCATTCTATGACGTCACAATGCATTCTGTGACGTCACAATCCAGTCTGACACCCCACAATCCATTCTGTGACGTCACAATGCATTCTGTGAGGTCACAATCCAAAGTGTGACGTCACAATCCCCTCGCGTCACAATCCATTCTGTGATGTCATAATCCCTTCTGTGACGTCACAATCCAAAGTGTGACGTCACAATCCCCTCGCGTCACAATCCATTCTGTGACGTCACAATGCATTCTGTGACGTCACAATCCAAAGTGTGACGTCACAACCCCCTCGCGTCACAATTCATTCGATGATGTCACAATCCCTTCTGTGACGTCACAATACATTCTGTGACGTCACAATCCAGTCTGACACCCCACAATACAGTCTGTGACGTCACAATGCGTTCTGTGACGTCACAATCCAAAGTGTGACGTCACAATCCCAAGTGTGACGTCAGAATCCATTCTGACACCCCACAATACATTCTGTGAAGTCACAATGCATTCTGTGACGTCACAATCCAAAGTGTGACGTCACAATCCATTCTGACACCCCACAATCCATTCTGTGACGTCACAATGCATTCTGTGAGGTCACAATCCAAAGTGTGACGTCACAATCCATTCTGACACCCCACAATCCATTCTGTGACGTCACAATCCCTTCTGTGACATCACAATGCATTCTGTGACGTCACAATCCAGTCTGACACCCCACAATCCATTCTGTGACGTCACAATGCATTCTGTGATGTCACAATGCAAAGTATGACGTCACAATCCCCTCGCGTCACAATCCATTCTGTGACGTCACAATCCCTTCTGTGACGTCACAATGCATTCTGTGACGTCACAATCCAGTCTAACACCCCACAATCCATTCTGTGACGTCACAATGCATTCTGTGAGGTCCCAATCCAAAGTGTGACGTCACAATCCGCTCGCGTCACAATGCATTCTGTGACGTCACAATACATTCTGTGACGTCACAATGCATTCTGTGACGTCACAATACATTCTGTGACGTCACAATCCAAAGTGTGACGTCACAATCCATTCTGTGACGTCACAATGCATTCTGTGACGTCACACTTTGTATTGTGACGTCACAATGCATTCTGTGACGTCACAATCCATTCTGACACCCCACAATCCATTCTGTGACGTCACAATGCATTCTGTGACGTCACAATCCAAAGTGTGACGTCACAACCCCCTCGCGTCACAATCCATTCTGTGACGTCACAATACATTCTGTGACGTCACAATCCATGCTATGACGTCACAATGGATTCTGTGACGTCACAATCCAGTCTGACACCCCACAATCCATTCTGTGACGTCACAATGCATTCTGTGACGTCACAATCCAAAGTGTGATGTCACAACCCCCTCGCGTCACAATCCATTCGATGATGTCACAATCCCTTCTGTGACATCACAATCCCTTCTGTGACATCACAATGCATTCTGTGACGTCACAATCCAGTCTGACACCCAACAATCCATTCTGTGACGTCACAATCCATTCTGTGACGTCACAATGCATTCTGTGATGTCACAATGCAAAGTATGACGTCACAATCCCCTCGCGTCACAATCCATTCTGTGATGTCACAATACATTCTGAGACGTCACAATGCATTCTGTGACGTCACAATCCAGTCTGACAACCCACAATCCATTCTGTGACGTCACAATGCATTCTGTGACGTCACAATCCATTCTGTGACGTCACAATCCATAGTGTGACGTCACAATGAATTCTGTGACGTCACAATGCATTCTGTGACGTCACAATCCAAAGTGTGACGTCACAATGCATTCTGTGACGTCACAATCCATTCTGACGCACCACAATGCATTCTGTGACGTCACAATGCATTCTGTGACGTCACAATCCCTTCTGTGACGTCACAATGCATTCTGTGACGTCACAATCCAGTCTAACACCCCACAATCCATTCTGTGACGTCACAATGCATTCTGTGAGGTCCCAATCCAAAGTGTGACGTCACAATCCGCTCGCGTCACAATGCATTCTGTGACGTCACAATACATTCTGTGACGTCACAATGCATTCTGTGACGTCACAATACATTCTGTGACGTCACAATCCAAAGTGTGACGTCACAATCCATTCTGTGCCGTCACAATGCATTCTGTGACGTCACACTTTGTATTGTGACGTCACAATGCATTCTGTGACGTCACAATCCAAAGTGTGACGTCACAATCCATTCTGACACCCCACAATCCATTCTGTGATGTCATAATCCCTTCTGTGACGTCACAATCCAGTCTGACACCCCACAATCCATTCTGTGACGTCACAATGCATTCTGTGACGTCACAACCCAAAGTGTGACGTCACAATCCATTCTGACACCCCACAATCCATTCTGTGATGTCATAATCCCTTCTGTGACGTCACAATCCATTCTATGACGTCACAATGCATTCTGTGACGTCACAATCCATTCTGTGACGTCACAATCCAAAGTGTGACGTCACAACCCCCTCGCGTCACAATCCATTCGATGATGTCACAATCCCTTCTGTGACATCACAATCCATTCTATGACGTCACAATGCATTCTGTGACGTCACAATCCAGTCTGACACCCCACAATCCATTCTGTGACGTCACAATGCATTCTGTGATGTCACAATGCAAAGTATGACGTCACAATCCCCTCGCGTCACAATCCATTCTGTGACGTCACAATACATTCTGAGACGTCACAATGCATTCTGTGACGTCACAATCCAGTCTGACACCCCACAATCCATTCTGTGACGTCACAATGCATTCTGTGACGTCACAATCCATTCTGTGACGTCACAATGCATTCTGTGACGTCACAATACATTCTGTGACGTCACAACACAAAGTGTGGCGTCACAATCCATTCTGACACCCCACAATCCATTCTGTGATGTCATAATCCCTTCTGTGACGTCACAATCCATTCTATGACGTCACAATGCATTCTGTGACGTCACAATCCAGTCTGACACCCAACAATGCATTCTGTGACGTCACAATACATTCTCTGACGTCACAATGCATTCTGTGACGTCACAATGCATTCTGTGACGTCACAATACATTCTGTGACGTCACAATCCCCTCGCGTCACAATCCATTCTGTGATGTCACAATGCATTCTGTGACGTCACAATACATTCTGTGACGTCACAATCCAAAGTGTGACGTCACAATCCATTCTGACACCCCACAATCCATTCTGTGACGTCACAATGCATTCTGTGACGTCATAATCCAAAGTGTGACGTTACAATCCCCTCGCGTCACAATCCATTCTGTGATGTCATAATCTCTTCTGTGACATCACAATCAGTTCTATGACGTCACAATGCATTCTGTGACGTCACAATCCAGTCTGACACCCAACAATGCATTCTGTGACGTCACAATTACATTCTGTGACGTCACAATCCAAAGTGTGACGTCACAATCCAGTCTAACACCCCACAATCCATTCTGTGACGTCACAATGCATTCTGTGAGGTCACAATCCAAAGTGTGACGTCACAATCCGCTCGCGTCACAATGCATTCTGTGACGTCACAATACATTCTGTGACGTCACAATCCATTCTATGACGTCACAATGCATTCTGTGACGTCACAATCCAGTCTGACACCCCACAATCCATTCTGTGACGTCACAATGCATTCTGTGAGGTCACAATCCAAAGTGTGACGTCACAATCCCCTCGCGTCACAATCCATTCGATGATGTCACAATCCCTTCTGTGACGTCACAATCCAAAGTGTGACGTCACAACCCCCTCGCGTCACAATCCATTCGATGATGTCACAATCCCTTCTGTGACGTCACAATCCCTTCTGTGACGTCACAATCACGTCTGACACCCCACAATACATTCTGTGACGTCACAATGCGTTCTGTGACGTCACAATCCAAAGTGTGACGTCACTATCCCAAGTGTGACGTCAGAATCCATTCTGACACCCCACAATACATTCTGTGAAGTCACAATGCATTCTGTGACGTCACAATCCCAAGTGTGACGTCACAATCCATTCTGACACCCCACAATCCATTCTGTGACGTCACAATGCATTCTGTGAGGTCACAATCCAAAGTGTGATGTCACAATCCATTCTGTGACGTCACAATGCATTCTGTGAGGTCACAATCCAAAGTGTGACGTCACAATCCATTCTGACACCCCACAATCCATTCTGTGACGTCACAATGCATTCTGTGACGTCACAATCCAAAGTGTGACGTCACAATCCCCTCGCGTCACAATCCATTCTGTGACGTCACAATACATTCTGTGACGTCACAATCCATGCTATGACGTCACAATGGATTCTGTGACGTCACAATCCAGTCTGACACCCCACAATCCATTCTGTGACGTCACAATGCATTCTGTGACGTCACAATCCAAACTGTGATGTCACAACCCCCTCGCGTCACAATCCATTCGATGATGTCACAATCCCTTCTGTGACATCACAATCCCTTCTGTGACATCACAATACATTCTGTGACGTCACAATCCAGTCTGACACCCCACAATCCATTCTGTGACGTCACAATGCATTCTGTGATGTCACAATGCAAAGTATGACGTCACAATCCCCTCGCGTCACAATCCATTCTGTGACGTCACAATACATTCCGAGACGTCACAATGCATTCTGTGACGTCACAATCCAGTCTGACACCCCACAATCCATTCTGTGACGTCACAATGCATTCTGTGATTTCACAATACATTCTGTGACGTCACAATCCAAAGTGTGACGTCACAATCCATTCTGTGACGTCACAATGCATTCTGTGACGTCACAATCCAAAGTGTGACGTCACAATGCATTCTGTGACGTCACAATCCATTCTGACACCCCACAATGCATTCTGTGACGTCACAATGAATTCTGTGACGTCACAATCGAAAGTGTGACGTCAGAATCCATTCTGACACCCCACAATCCATTCTGTGAAGTCACAATGCATTCTGTGACGTCACAATCCAAAGTGTGACGTCACAATCCCCTCGCGTCACAATCCATTCGATGATGTCACAATCCCTTCTGTGACATCACAATCCCTTCTGTGACGTCACAATGCATTCTGTGACGTCACAATCCAGTCTGACACCCCACAATCCATTCTGTGACGTCACAATGCATTCTGTGACGTCACAATCCAAAGTGTGACGTCACAATCCCCTCGCGTCAAAATCCATTCTGTGACGTCACAATACATTCTGTGACGTCACAATCCATGCTATGACGTCACAATGGATTCTGTGACGTCACAATCCAATCTGACACCCCACAATCCATTCTGTGACGTCACAATGCATTCTGTGACGTCACAATCCAAAAGTGTGATGTCACAACCCCCTCGCGTCACAATCCATTCGATGATGTCACAATCCCTTCTGTGACATCACAATCCCTTCTGTGACATCACAATGCATTCTGTGACGTCACAATCCAGTCTGACACCCCACAATCCATTCTGTGACGTCACAATGCATTCTGTGATGTCACAATGCAAAGTATGACGTCACAATCCCCTCGCGTCAAAATCCCTTCTGTGACGTCACAATCCATTCTGTGACGTCACAATGCATTCTGTGACGTCACAATCCAAACTGTGATGTCACAACCCCCTCGCGTCACAATCCATTCGATGATGTCACAATCCCTTCTGTGACATCACAATCCATTCTGTGACATCACAATGGATTCTGTGACGTCACAATCCAGTCTGACACCCCACAATCCATTCTGTGACGTCACAATGCATTCTGTGATGTCACAATGCAAAGTATGACGTCACAATCCCCTCGCGTCAAAATCCATTCTGTGACGTCACAATACATTCTGAGACGTCACAATGCATTCTGTGACGTCACAATGCATTCTGTGACGTCACAATCCAGTCTGACACCCACCAATGCATTCTGTGACGTCACAATACATTCTCTGACGTCACAATCCAAAGTGTGACATCACAAACCCCTCACATCACAATACATTCGATGATGTCACAATCCCTTCTGTGACATCACAATCCCTTCTGTGACGTCACAATGCATTCTGTGACGTCACAATCCAGTCTGACACCCCACAATCCATTCTGTGACGTCACAATGCATTCTGTGACGTCACAATCCAAAGTGTGACGTCACAATCCCCGCGCGTCAAAATCCATTCTGTGACGTCACAATCCATTCTGTGACGTCACAATCCATGCTATGACGTCACAATGGATTCTGTGACGTGACAATCCAGTCTGAGACCCACCAATCCATTCTGCGACGTCACAATACATTCTGTGACATCACAATCCAAAGTGTGACATCACAAACCCCTCACGTCACAATCCATTCTGTGACGTCAAAATTCATTCTGTGACGTCACAATCCATTCTGTGACGTCACAATCCAAAGTGTGACGTCACAATCCCCTCGCATCACAATCCATTCTGTGACGTCACAATCCCTTCTGTGACGTCACAATCCAAAGTAGTGACGTCACAACCCCCTCGCATCACAATACATTCGATGATGTCACAATCCCTTCTGTGACATCACAATCCATTCTGTGACGTCACAATCCAGTCTGACACCCCACAATACATTCTGTGACGTCACAATGCCTTCTGTGACGTCACAATCCAAAGTGTGACGTCACAATCCCAAGTGTGACGTCAGAATCCATTCTGACACCCCACAATACATTCTGTGAAGTCACAATGCATTCTGTGACGTCACAATCCAAAGTGTGACGTCACAATCCATTCTGACAACCCACAATCCATTCTGTGATGTCATAATCCCTTCTGTGACGTCACAATCCAAAGTGTGACGTCACAATCCCAAGTGTGACGTCAGAATCCATTCTGACACCCCACAATACATTCTGTGAAGTCACAATGCATTCTGTGACGTCACAATCCAAAGTGTGACGTCACAATCCATTCTGACACCCCAAAATCCATTCTGTGACGTCACAATGCATTCTGTGAGGTCACAATCCAAAGTGTGTCGTCACAATCCATTCTGACACCCCACAATCCATTCTGTGACGTCACAATGCATTCTGTGACGTCACAATCCAAAGTGTGACGTCACAATCCCCTCGCGTCACAATCCATTCTGTGATGTCATAATCCCTTCTGTGACATCACAATCAGTTCTATGACGTCACAATGCATTCTGTGACGTCACAATCCAGTCTGACACCCAACAATGCATTCTGTGACGTCACAATTACATTCTCTGACGTCACAATCCAAAGTGTGACATCACAAACCCCTCGCGTCACAATACATTAGATGATGTCACAATCCCTTCTGTGACATCACAATCCCTTCTGTGACGTCACAATGCATTCTGTGACGTCACAATCCAGTCTGACACCCCACAATCCATTCTGTGACGTCACAATGCATTCTGTGACGTCACAATCCAAAGTGTGACGTCACAATCCCCTCGCGTCAAAATCCCATCTGTGACGTCACAATCCATTCTGTGACGTCACAATCCATGCTATGACGTCACAATGCATTCTGTGACGTCACAATCCAAAAGTGTGATGTCACAACCCCCTCGCGTCACAATCCATTCGATGATGTCACAATCCCTTCTGTGACATCACAATCCCTTCTGTGACATCACAATGCATTCTGTGACGTCACAATCCAGTCTGACACCCCACAATCCATTCTGTGACGTCACAATGCATTCTGTGATGTCACAATGCAAAGTATGACGTCACAATCCCCTCGCGTCACAATCCATTCTGTGACGTCACAATACATTCTGAGACGTCACAATGCATTCTGTGACGTCACAATCCAGTCTGACACCCCACAATCCATTCTGTGACGTCACAATGCATTCTGTGACGTCACAATCCAAAGTGTGACGTCACAATCCCCTCGCGTCAAAATCCCTTCTGTGACGTCACAATCCATTCTGTGACGTCACAATCCATGCTATGACGTCACAATGGATTCTGTGACGTCACAATCCAGTATGACACCCCACAATCCATTCTGTGACGTCGCAATGCATTCTGTGACGTCACAATCCAAAGTGTGACGTCACAATCCCCTCGCATCACAATCCATTCTGTGACGTCAGAATCCCTTCTGTGACGTCACAATCCAAAGTGTGACGTCACAACCCCCTCGCGTCACAATCCATTCGATGATGTCACAATCCCTTCTGTGACGTCACAATCCATTCTGTGACGTCACAATCCAGTCTGACACCCCACAATACATTCTGTGACGTCACAATGCCTTCTGTGACGTCACAATCCAAAGTGTGACATCACAATCCCAAGTGTGACGTCAGAATCCATTCTGACACCCCACAATACATTCTGTGAAGTCACAATGCATTCTGTGAGGTCACAATCCAAAGTGTGACGTCACAATCCATTCTGACAACCCACAATCCATTCTGTGATGTCATAATCCCTTCTGTGACGTCACAATCCAAAGTGTGACGTCACAATCCCAAGTGTGACGTCAGAATCCATTCTGACACCCCACAATACATTCTGTGAAGTCACAATGCATTCTGTGACGTCACAATCCAAAGTGTGACGTCACAATCCATTCTGACACCCCAAAATCCATTCTGTGACGTCACAATGCATTCTGTGAGGTCACAATCCAAAGTGTGTCGTCACAATCCATTCTGACACCCCACAATGCATTCTGTGACGTCACAATGCATTCTGTGACGTCACAATCCAAAGTGTGACGTCACAATCCCCTCGCGTCACAATCCATTCTGTGATGTCATAATCCCTTCTGTGACATCACAATCAGTTCTATGACGTCACAATGCATTCTGTGACGTCACAATCCAGTCTGACACCCAACAATGCATTCTGTGACGTCAGAATTACATTCTCTGACGTCACAATCCAAAGTGTGACATCACAAACCCCTCGCGTCACAATACATTAGATGATGTCACAATCCCTTCTGTGACATCACAATCCCTTCTATGACGTCACAATGCATTCTGTGACATCACAATCCAAAAGTGTGATGTCACAACCCCCTCGCGTCACAATCCATTCGATGATGTCACAATCCCTTCTGTGACATCACAATCCCTTCTGTGACATCACAATGCATTCTGTGACGTCACAATCCAGTCTGACACCCCACAATCCATTCTGTGACGTCACAATGCATTCTGTGATGTCACAATGCAAAGTATGACGTCACAATCCCCTCGCGTCACAATCCATTCTGTGACGTCACAATACATTCTGAGACGTCACAATGCATTCTGTGACGTCACAATCCAGTCTGACACCCCACAATCCATTCTGTGACGTCACAATGCATTCTGTGACGTCACAATCCAAAGTGTGACGTCACAATCCCCTCGCGTCAAAATCCCTTCTGTGACGTCACAATCCATTCTGTGACGTCACAATCCATGCTATGACGTCACAATGGATTCTGTGACGTCACAATCCAGTCTGACACCCCACAATCCATTCTGTGACGTCACAATGCATTCTGTGACGTCACAATCCAAAGTGTGATGTCACAACCCCCTCGCGTCACAATCCATTCGATGATGTCACAATCCCTTCTGTGACATCACAATCCATTCTGTGACATCACAATGGATTCTGTGACGTCACAATCCAGTCTGACACCCCACAATCCATTCTGTGACGTCACAATGCATTCTGTGATGTCACAATGCAAAGTATGACGTCACAATCCCCTCACGTCACAATCCATTCTGTGACGTCAAAATTCATTCTGTGACGTCACAATCCATTCTCAGACGTCACAATCCAAAGTGTGACGTCACAATCCCCTCGCATCACAATCCATTCTGTGACGTCACAATCCCTTCTGTGACGTCACAATCCAAAGTGTGACGTCACAACCCCCTCGCGTCAAAATCCATTCGATGATGTCACAATCCCTTCTGTGACGTCACAATCCATTCTGTGACGTCACAATCCAGTCTGACACCCCACAATACATTCTGTGACGTCACAATGCCTTCTGTGACGTCACAATCCGAAGTGTGACATCACAATCCCAAGTGTGACGTCAGAATCCATTCTGACACCCCACAATACATTCTGTGAAGTCACAATGCATTCTGTGACGTCACAATCCAAAGTGTGACGTCACAATCCATTCTGACAACCCACAATCCATTCTGTGATGTCTTAATCCCTTCTGTGACGTCACAATCCAAAGTGTGACGTCACAATCCCAAGTGTGACGTCAGAATCCATTCTGACACCCCAGAATCCATTCTGTGACGTCACAATGCATTCTGTGACGTCACAGTCCAAAGTGTGACGTCACAATCCGCTCGCGTCACAATGCATTCTGTGACGTCACAATCCAGTCTGACACCCCACAATCCATTCTGTGACGTCACAATGCATTCTGTGACGTCACAATCCAAAGTGTGACGTCACAATCCCCTCGCGTCAAAATCCATTCTGTGACGTCACAATACATTCTGTGACGTCACAATCCATGCTATGACGTCACAATGGATTCTGTGACGTCACAATCCAGTCTGACACCCCACAATCCATTCTGTGACGTCACAATGCATTCTGTGACGTCACAATCCAAAAGTGTGATGTCACAACCCCCTCGCGTCACAATCCATTCGATGATGTCACAATCCCTTCTGTGACATCACAATCCCTTCTGTGACATCACAATGCATTCTGTGACGTCACAATCCAGTCTGACACCCCACAATCCATTCTGTGACGTCACAATGCATTCTGTGATGTCACAATGCAAAGTATGACGTCACAATCCCCTCGCGTCACAATCCATTCTGTGACGTCACAATACATTCTGAGACGTCACAATGCATTCTGTGACGTCACAATCCAGTCTGACACCCCAAAATCCATTCTGTGACGTCACAATGCATTCTGTGACGTCACAATCCAAAGTGTGACGTCACAATCCCCTCGCGTCAAAATCCCTTCTGTGACGTCACAATCCATTCTGTGACGTCACAATCCATGCTATGACGTCACAATGGATTCTGTGACGTCACAATCCAGTCTGACACCCCACAATCCATTCTGTGACGTCACAATGCATTCTGTGACGTCACAATCCAAAAGTGTGACGTCACAACCCCCTCGCGTCACAATCCATTCTATGATGTCACAATCCCTTCTGTGACATCACAATCCATTCTGTGACATCACAATACATTCTGTGACGTCACAATCCAGTCTGACACCCCACAATCCATTCTGTGACGTCACAATGCATTCTGTGATGTCACAATGCAAAGTATGACGTCACAATCCCCTCGCGTCACAATCCATTCTGTGACGTCACAATACATTCTGAGACGTCACAATGCATTCTGTGACGTCACAATCCAGTCTGACACCCCACAATCCATTCTGTGACGTCACAATGCATTCTGTGACGTCACAATCCATTCTGTGACGTCACAATCCAAAGTGTGACGTCACAATGCATTCTGTGACGTCACAATCCATTCTGACACACCACAATGCATTCTGTGACGTCACAATGCATTCTGTGACGTCACAATCCAAAGTGTGACGTCAGAATCCATTCTGACACCCCACAATGCATTCTGTGACGTCACAATGCATTCTGTGACGTCACAATCCAAAGTGTGACGTCACAATCCCCTCGCGTCACAATCCATTCGATGATGTCACAATCCCTTCTGTGACGTCACAATCCATTCTGTGACATCACAATGAATTCTGTGACGTCACAATCCAATCTGACACCCCACAATCCATTCTGTGACGTCACAATGCATTCTGTGACGTCACAATCCAAAGTGTGACGTCACAATCCCCTCGCGTCAAAATCCATTCTGTGACGTCACAATACATTCTGAGACGTCACAATGCATTCTGTGACGTCACAATCCAGTCTGACACCCAACAATGCATTCTGTGACGTCACAAATACATTCTCTGACGTCACAATCCAAAGTGTGACATCACAAACCCCTCGCGTCACAATACATTCGATGATGTCACAATCCCTTCTGTGACATCACAATCCCTTCTGTGACGTCACAATGCATTCTGTGACGTCACAATCCAGTCTGACACCCCACAATCCATTCTGTGACGTCACAATGCATTCTGTGACGTCACAATCCAAAGTGTGACGTCACAATCCCCTCGCGTCACAATCCATTCGATGATGTCACAATCCCTTCTGTGACGTCACAATCCATGCTATGACGTCACAATGGATTCTGTGACGTCACAATCCAGTCTGACACCCCACAATCCATTCTGTGACGTCACAATGCATTCTGTGACGTCACAAACCAAAGTGTGATGTCACAACCCCCTCGCGTCACAATCCATTCGATGATGTCACAATCCCTTCTGTGACATCACAATCCCTTCTGTGACATCACAATGCATTCTGTGACGTCACAATCCAGTCTGACACCCCACAATCCATTCTGTGACGTCACAATGCATTCTGTGATGTCACAATGCAAAGTATGACGTCAAAATCCCCTCACGTCACAATCCATTCTGTGACGTCAAAATTCATTCTGTGACGTCACAATCCATTCTGTGATGTCACAATCCAAAGTGTGACGTCACAATCCCCTCGCATCACAATCCATTCTGTGACGTCACAATCCCTTCTGTGACGTAACAATCCAAAGTGTGACGTCACAACCCCCTCGCGTCACAATCCATTCGATGATGTCACAATCCCTTCTGTGACGTCACAATCCATTCTGTGACGTCACAATCCAGTCTGACACCCCACAATACATTCTGTGACGTCACAATGCCTTCTGTGACGTCACAATCCAAAGTGTGACATCACAATCCCAAGTGTGACGTCAGAATCCATTCTGACACCCCACAATACATTCTGTGAAGTCACAATGCATTCTGTGAGGTCACAATCCAAAGTGTGACGTCACAATCCATTCTGACACCCCGCAATCCATTCTGTGACGTCATAATCCCTTCTGTGACATCACAATCAGTTCTATGACGTCACAATGCATTCTGTGACGTCACAATCCAGTCTGACACCCAACAATGCATTCTGTGACGTCACAATTACATTCTCTGACGTCACAATCCAAAGTGTGACATCACAAACCCCTCGCGTCACAATACATTCGATGATGTCACAATCCCTTCTGTGACATCACAATCCCTTCTGTGACGTCACAATGCATTCTGTGACGTCACAATCCAGTCTGACACCCCACAATCCATTCTGTGACGTCACAATGCATTCTGTGACGTCACAATCCAAAGTGTGACGTCACAATCCCCTCGCGTCAAAATCCATTCTGTGACGTCACAATACATTCTGTGACGTCACAATCCATGCTATGACGTCACAATGTATTCTGTGACGTCACAATCCAGTCTGACACCCCACAATCCATTCTGTGACGTCACAATGCATTCTGTGACGTCACAATCCAAAAGTGTGATGTCACAACCCCCTCGCGTCACAATCCATTCGATGATGTCACAATCCCTTCTGTGACATCACAATCCCTTCTGTGACATCACAATGCATTCTGTGACGTCACAATCCAGTCTGACACCCCACAATCCATTCTGTGACGTCACAATGCATTCTGTGATGTCAAAATGCAAAGTATGACGTCACAATCCCCTCGCGTCACAATCCATTCTGTGACGTCACAATACATTCTGAGACGTCACAATGCATTCTGTGACGTCACAATCCAGTCTGACACCCCACAATCCATTCTGTGACGTCACAATGCATTCTGTGACGTCACAATCCAAAGTGTGACGTCACAATCCCCTCGCGTCAAAATCCCTCCTGTGACGTCACAATCCATTCTGTGACGTCACAATCCATGCTATGACGTCACAATGGATTCTGTGACGTCACAATCCAGTCTGACACCCCACAATCCATTGTGTGACGTCACAATGCATTCTGTGACGTCACAATCCAAAGTGTGACGTCACAATCCCCTCGCATCACAATCCATTCTGTGACGTCACAATCCCTTCTGTGACGTCACAATCCAAAGTAGTGACGTCACAACCCCCTCGCATCACAATACATTCGATGATGTCACAATCCCTTCTGTGACGTCACAATCCATTCTGTGACGTCACAATCCAGTCTGACACCCCACAATACATTCTGTGACGTCACAATGCCTTCTGTGACGTCACAATCCAAAGTGTGACATCACAATCCCAAGTGTGACGTCAGAATCCATTCTGACACCCCACAATACATTCTGTGAAGTCACAATGCATTCTGTGACGTCACAATCCAAAGTGTGACGTCACAATCCATTCTGACAACCCACAATCCATTCTGTGATGTCATAATCCCTTCTGTGACGTCACAATCCAAAGTGTGACGTCACAATCCCAAGTGTGACGTCAGAATCCATTCTGACACCCCACAATACATTCTGTGAAGTCACAATGCATTCTGTGACGTCACAATCCAAAGTGTGACGTCACAATCCATTCTGACACCCCAAAATCCATTCTGTGACGTCACAATGCATTCTGTGAGGTCACAATCCAAAGTGTGTCGTCACAATCCATTCTGACACCCCACAATGCATTCTGTGACGTCACAATGCATTCTGTGACGTCACAATCCAAAGTGTGACGTCACAATCCCCTCGCGTCACAATCCATTCTGTGATGTCATAATCCCTTCTGTGACATCACAATCAGTTCTATGACGTCACAATGCATTCTGTGACGTCACAATCCAGTCTGACACCCAACAATGCATTCTGTGACGTCACAATTACATTCTCTGACGTCACAATCCAAAGTGTGACATCACAAACCCCTCGCGTCACAATACATTAGATGATGTCACAATCCCTTCTGTGACATCACAATCCCTTCTGTGACGTCACAATGCATTCTGTGACGTCACAATCCAGTCTGACACCCCACAATCCATTCTGTGACGTCACAATGCATTCTGTGACGTCACAATCCAAAGTGTGACGTCACAATCCCCTCGCGTCAAAATCCCATCTGTGACGTCACAATCCATTCTGTGACGTCACAATCCATGCTATGACGTCACAATGCATTCTGTGACGTCACAATCCAAAAGTGTGATGTCACAACCCCCTCGCGTCACAATCCATTCGATGATGTCACAATCCCTTCTGTGACATCACAATCCCTTCTGTGACATCACAATGCATTCTGTGACGTCACAATCCAGTCTGACACCCCACAATCCATTCTGTGACGTCACAATGCATTCTGTGATGTCACAATGCAAAGTATGACGTCACAATCCCCTCGCGTCACAATCCATTCTGTGACGTCACAATACATTCTGAGACGTCACAATGCATTCTGTGACGTCACAATCCAGTCTGACACCCCACAATCCATTCTGTGACGTCACAATGCATTCTGTGACGTCACAATCCAAAGTGTGACGTCACAATCCCCTCGCGTCAAAATCCCTTCTGTGACGTCACAATCCATTCTGTGACGTCACAATCCATGCTATGACGTCACAATGGATTCTGTGACGTCACAATCCAGTCTGACACCCCACAATCCATTCTGTGACGTCACAATGCATTCTGTGACGTCACAATCCAAAGTGTGATGTCACAACCCCCTCGCGTCACAATCCATTCGATGATGTCACAATCCCTTCTGTGACATCACAATCCATTCTGTGACATCACAATGGATTCTGTGACGTCACAATCCAGTCTGACACCCCACAATCCATTCTGTGACGTCACAATGCATTCTGTGATGTCACAATGCAAAGTATGACGTCACAATCCCCTCACGTCACAATCCATTCTGTGACGTCAAAATTCATTCTGTGACGTCACAATCCATTCTCAGACGTCACAATCCAAAGTGTGACGTCACAATCCCCTCGCATCACAATCCATTCTGTGACGTCACAATCCCTTCTGTGACGTCACAATCCAAAGTGTGACGTCACAACCCCCTCGCGTCAAAATCCATTCGATGATGTCACAATCCCTTCTGTGACGTCACAATCCATTCTGTGACGTCACAATCCAGTCTGACACCCCACAATACATTCTGTGACGTCACAATGCCTTCTGTGACGTCACAATCCGAAGTGTGACATCACAATCCCAAGTGTGACGTCAGAATCCATTCTGACACCCCACAATACATTCTGTGAAGTCACAATGCATTCTGTGACGTCACAATCCAAAGTGTGACGTCACAATCCATTCTGACAACCCACAATCCATTCTGTGATGTCTTAATCCCTTCTGTGACGTCACAATCCAAAGTGTGACGTCACAATCCCAAGTGTGACGTCAGAATCCATTCTGACACCCCAGAATCCATTCTGTGACGTCACAATGCATTCTGTGACGTCACAGTCCAAAGTGTGACGTCACAATCCGCTCGCGTCACAATGCATTCTGTGACGTCACAATCCAGTCTGACACCCCACAATCCATTCTGTGACGTCACAATGCATTCTGTGACGTCACAATCCAAAGTGTGACGTCACAATCCCCTCGCGTCAAAATCCATTCTGTGACGTCACAATACATTCTGTGACGTCACAATCCATGCTATGACGTCACAATGGATTCTGTGACGTCACAATCCAGTCTGACACCCCACAATCCATTCTGTGACGTCACAATGCATTCTGTGACGTCACAATCCAAAAGTGTGATGTCACAACCCCCTCGCGTCACAATCCATTCGATGATGTCACAATCCCTTCTGTGACATCACAATCCCTTCTGTGACATCACAATGCATTCTGTGACGTCACAATCCAGTCTGACACCCCACAATCCATTCTGTGACGTCACAATGCATTCTGTGATGTCACAATGCAAAGTATGACGTCACAATCCCCTCGCGTCACAATCCATTCTGTGACGTCACAATACATTCTGAGACGTCACAATGCATTCTGTGACGTCACAATCCAGTCTGACACCCCAAAATCCATTCTGTGACGTCACAATGCATTCTGTGACGTCACAATCCAAAGTGTGACGTCACAATCCCCTCGCGTCAAAATCCCTTCTGTGACGTCACAATCCATTCTGTGACGTCACAATCCATGCTATGACGTCACAATGGATTCTGTGACGTCACAATCCAGTCTGACACCCCACAATCCATTCTGTGACGTCACAATGCATTCTGTGACGTCACAATCCAAAAGTGTGACGTCACAACCCCCTCGCGTCACAATCCATTCTATGATGTCACAATCCCTTCTGTGACATCACAATCCATTCTGTGACATCACAATACATTCTGTGACGTCACAATCCAGTCTGACACCCCACAATCCATTCTGTGACGTCACAATGCATTCTGTGATGTCACAATGCAAAGTATGACGTCACAATCCCCTCGCGTCACAATCCATTCTGTGACGTCACAATACATTCTGAGACGTCACAATGCATTCTGTGACGTCACAATCCAGTCTGACACCCCACAATCCATTCTGTGACGTCACAATGCATTCTGTGACGTCACAATCCATTCTGTGACGTCACAATCCAAAGTGTGACGTCACAATGCATTCTGTGACGTCACAATCCATTCTGACACACCACAATGCATTCTGTGACGTCACAATGCATTCTGTGACGTCACAATCCAAAGTGTGACGTCAGAATCCATTCTGACACCCCACAATGCATTCTGTGACGTCACAATGCATTCTGTGACGTCACAATCCAAAGTGTGACGTCACAATCCCCTCGCGTCACAATCCATTCGATGATGTCACAATCCCTTCTGTGACGTCACAATCCATTCTGTGACATCACAATGAATTCTGTGACGTCACAATCCAATCTGACACCCCACAATCCATTCTGTGACGTCACAATGCATTCTGTGACGTCACAATCCAAAGTGTGACGTCACAATCCCCTCGCGTCAAAATCCATTCTGTGACGTCACAATACATTCTGAGACGTCACAATGCATTCTGTGACGTCACAATCCAGTCTGACACCCAACAATGCATTCTGTGACGTCACAATTACATTCTCTGACGTCACAATCCAAAGTGTGACATCACAAACCCCTCGCGTCACAATACATTCGATGATGTCACAATCCCTTCTGTGACATCACAATCCCTTCTGTGACGTCACAATGCATTCTGTGACGTCACAATCCAGTCTGACACCCCACAATCCATTCTGTGACGTCACAATGCATTCTGTGACGTCACAATCCAAAGTGTGACGTCACAATCCCCTCGCGTCACAATCCATTCGATGATGTCACAATCCCTTCTGTGACGTCACAATCCATGCTATGACGTCACAATGGATTCTGTGACGTCACAATCCAGTCTGACACCCCACAATCCATTCTGTGACGTCACAATGCATTCTGTGACGTCACAAACCAAAGTGTGATGTCACAACCCCCTCGCGTCACAATCCATTCGATGATGTCACAATCCCTTCTGTGACATCACAATCCCTTCTGTGACATCACAATGCATTCTGTGACGTCACAATCCAGTCTGACACCCCACAATCCATTCTGTGACGTCACAATGCATTCTGTGATGTCACAATGCAAAGTATGACGTCAAAATCCCCTCACGTCACAATCCATTCTGTGACGTCAAAATTCATTCTGTGACGTCACAATCCATTCTGTGATGTCACAATCCAAAGTGTGACGTCACAATCCCCTCGCATCACAATCCATTCTGTGACGTCACAATCCCTTCTGTGACGTAACAATCCAAAGTGTGACGTCACAACCCCCTCGCGTCACAATCCATTCGATGATGTCACAATCCCTTCTGTGACGTCACAATCCATTCTGTGACGTCACAATCCAGTCTGACACCCCACAATACATTCTGTGACGTCACAATGCCTTCTGTGACGTCACAATCCAAAGTGTGACATCACAATCCCAAGTGTGACGTCAGAATCCATTCTGACACCCCACAATACATTCTGTGAAGTCACAATGCATTCTGTGAGGTCACAATCCAAAGTGTGACGTCACAATCCATTCTGACACCCCGCAATCCATTCTGTGACGTCATAATCCCTTCTGTGACATCACAATCAGTTCTATGACGTCACAATGCATTCTGTGACGTCACAATCCAGTCTGACACCCAACAATGCATTCTGTGACGTCACAATTACATTCTCTGACGTCACAATCCAAAGTGTGACATCACAAACCCCTCGCGTCACAATACATTCGATGATGTCACAATCCCTTCTGTGACATCACAATCCCTTCTGTGACGTCACAATGCATTCTGTGACGTCACAATCCAGTCTGACACCCCACAATCCATTCTGTGACGTCACAATGCATTCTGTGACGTCACAATCCAAAGTGTGACGTCACAATCCCCTCGCGTCAAAATCCATTCTGTGACGTCACAATACATTCTGTGACGTCACAATCCATGCTATGACGTCACAATGTATTCTGTGACGTCACAATCCAGTCTGACACCCCACAATCCATTCTGTGACGTCACAATGCATTCTGTGACGTCACAATCCAAAAGTGTGATGTCACACCCCCCTCGCGTCACAATCCATTCGATGATGTCACAATCCCTTCTGTGACATCACAATCCCTTCTGTGACATCACAATGCATTCTGTGACGTCACAATCCAGTCTGACACCCCACAATCCATTCTGTGACGTCACAATGCATTCTGTGATGTCAAAATGCAAAGTATGACGTCACAATCCCCTCGCGTCACAATCCATTCTGTGACGTCACAATACATTCTGAGACGTCACAATGCATTCTGTGACGTCACAATCCAGTCTGACACCCCACAATCCATTCTGTGACGTCACAATGCATTCTGTGACGTCACAATCCAAAGTGTGACGTCACAATCCCCTCGCGTCAAAATCCCTCCTGTGACGTCACAATCCATTCTGTGACGTCACAATCCATGCTATGACGTCACAATGGATTCTGTGACGTCACAATCCAGTCTGACACCCCACAATCCATTGTTGAACGTCACAATGCATTCTGTGACGTCACAATCCAAAGTGTGACGTCACAATCCCCTCGCATCACAATCCATTCTGTGACGTCACAATCCCTTCTGTGACGTCACAATCCAAAGTAGTGATGTCACAACCCCCTCGCATCACAATACATTCGATGATGTCACAATCCCTTCTGTGACGTCACAATCCATTCTGTGACGTCACAATCCAGTCTGACACCCCACAATACATTCTGTGACGTCACAATGCCTTCTGTGACGTCACAATCCAAAGTGTGACATCACAATCCCAAGTGTGACGTCAGAATCCATTCTGACACCCCACAATACATTCTGTGAAGTCACAATGCATTCTGTGACGTCACAATCCAAAGTGTGACGTCACAATCCATTCTGACAACCCACAATCCATTCTGTGATGTCATAATCCCTTCTGTGACGTCACAATCCAAAGTGTGACGTCACAATCCCAAGTGTGACGTCAGAATCCATTCTGACACCCCACAATACATTCTGTGAAGTCACAATGCATTCTGTGACGTCACAATCCAAAGTGTGACGTCACAATCCATTCTGACACCCCAAAATCCATTCTGTGACGTCACAATGCATTCTGTGAGGTCACAATCCAAAGTGTGTCGTCACAATCCATTCTGACACCCCACAATCCATTCTGTGACGTCACAATGCATTCTGTGACGTCACAATCCAAAGTGTGACGTCACAATCCCCTCGCGTCACAATCCATTCTGTGATGTCATAATCCCTTCTGTGACATCACAATCAGTTCTATGACGTCACAATGCATTCTGTGACGTCACAATCCAGTCTGACACCCAACAATGCATTCTGTGACGTCACAATTACATTCTCTGACGTCACAATCCAAAGTGTGACATCACAAACCCCTCGCGTCACAATACATTAGATGATGTCACAATCCCTTCTGTGACATCACAATCCCTTCTGTGACGTCACAATGCATTCTGTGACGTCACAATCCAGTCTGACACCCCACAATCCATTCTGTGACGTCACAATGCATTCTGTGACGTCACAATCCAAAGTGTGACGTCACAATCCCCTCGCGTCAAAATCCATTCTGGGACGTCACAATACATTCTGTGACGTCACAATCCATGCTATGACGTCACAATGGATTCTGTGACGTCACAATCCAGTCTGACACCCCACAATCCATTCTGTGACGTCACAATGCATTCTGTGACATCACAATCCAAAAGTGTGATGTCACAACCCCCTCGCGTCACAATCCATTCGATGATGTCACAATCCCTTCTGTGACATCACAATCCCTTCTGTGACATCACAATGGATTCTGTGACGTCACAATCCAGTCTGACACCCCACAATCCATTCTGTGACGTCACAATGCATTCTGTGATGTCACAATGCAAAGTATGACGTCACAATCCCCTCGCGTCACAATCCATTCTGTGACGTCACAATACATTCTGAGACGTCACAATGCATTCTGTGACGTCACAATCCAGTCTGACACCCCACAATCCATTCTGTGACGTCACAATGCATTCTGTGACGTCACAATCCAGTCTGACACCCCACAATCCATTCTGTGACGTCACAATGCATTCTGTGACGTCACAATCCATTCTGTGACGTCACAATCCCCGCGCGTCAAAATCCATTCTGTGACGTCACAATCCATTCTGTGACGTCACAATCCATGCTATGACGTCACAATGGATTCTGTGACGTGACAATCCAGTCTGAGACCCACCATTCCATTCTGCGACGTCACAATACATTCTGTGACATCACAATCCAAAGTGTGACATCACAAACCCCTCGCGTCACAATCCATTCGATGATGTCACAATCCCTTCTGTAACGTCACAATCCATTCTCAGACGTCACAATCCAAAGTGTGACGTCACAATCCCCTCACGTCACAATCCATTCTGTGACGTCACAATTCATTCTGTGACGTCACAATCCATTCTGTGACGTCACAATCCAAAGTGTGACGTCACAATCCCCTCGCATCACAATCCATTCTGTGACGTCACAATCCCTTCTGTGACGTCACAATCCAAAGTGTGACGTCACAACCCCCTCGCGTCACAATACATTCGATGATGTCACAATCCCTTCTGTGACGTCACAATCCATTCTGTGACGTCACAATCCAGTCTGACACCCCACAATACATTCTGTGACGTCACAATTCCTTCTGTGACGTCACAATCCAAAGTGTGACATCACAATCCCAAGTGTGACGTCAGAATCCATTCTGACACCCCACAATACATTCTGTGAAGTCACAATGCATTCTGTGACGTCACAATCCAAAGTGTGACGTCACAATCCATTCTGACAACCCACAATCCATTCTGTGATGTCATAATCCCTTCTGTGACGTCACAATCCAAAGTGTGACGTCACAATCCCAAGTGTGACGTCAGAATCCATTCTGACACCCCACAATACATTCTGTGAAGTCACAATGCATTCTGTGAGGTCACAATCCAAAGTGTGACGTCACAATCCATTCTGACACCCCACAATCCATTCTGTGACGTCACAATGCATTCTGTGAGGTCACAATCCAAAGTGTGACGTCACAATCCATTCTGACACCCCACAATCCATTCTGTGACGTCACAATGCATTCTGTGACGTCACAATCCAAAGTGTGACGTCACAATCCCCTCGCGTCACAATCCATTCTGTGATGTCATAATCCCTTCTGTGACATCACAATCAGTTCTATGACGTCACAATGCATTCTGTGACGTCACAATCCAGTCTGACACCCAACAATGCATTCTGTGACGTCACAATTACATTCTCTGACGTCACAATCCAAAGTGTGACATCACAAACCCCTCGCGTCACAATACATTCGATGATGTCACAATCCCTTCTGTGACATCACAATCCCCTCTGTGACGTCACAATGCATTCTGTGACGTCACAATCCAGTCTGACACCCCACAATCCCTTCTGTGATGTCACAATGCATTCTGTGACGTCACAATCCAAAGTGTGACGTCACAATCCCCTCGCGTCAAAATCCCATCTGTGACGTCACAATCCATTCTGTGACGTCACAATCCATGCTATGACGTCACAATGGATTCTGTGACGTCACAATCCAGTCTGACACCCCACAATCCATTCTGTGACGTCACAATGCATTCTGTGACGTCACAATCCAAAGTGTGATGTCACAACCCCCTCGCGTCACAATCCATTCGATGATGTCACAATCCCTTCTGTGACATCACAATCCCTTCTGTGACATCACAATGCATTCTGTGACGTCACAATCCAGTCTGACACCCCACAATCCATTCTGTGACGTCACAATGCATTCTGTGATGTCACAATGCAAAGTATGACGTCACAATCCCCTCACGTCACAATCCATTCTGTGACGTCAAAATTCATTCTGTGACGTCACAATCCATTCTGTGACGTCACAATCCAAAGTGTGACGTCACAATCCCCTCGCATCACAATCCATTCTGTGACGTCACAATCCCTTCTGTGACGTCACAATCCAAAGTGTGACGTCACAACCCCCTCGCGTCACAATCCATTCGATGATGTCACAATCCCTTCTGTGACGTCACAATCCATTCTGTGACGTCACAATCCAGTCTGACACCCCACAATACATTCTGTGACGTCACAATGCGTTCTGTGACGTCACAATCCAAAGTGTGACATCACAATCCCAAGTGTGACGTCAGAATCCATTCTGACACCCCACAATACATTCTGTGAAGTCACAATGCATTCTGTGACGTCACAATCCAAAGTGTGACGTCGCAATCCATTCTGACACCCCACAATCCATTCTGTGAAGTCACAATGCATTCTGTGACGTCACAATCCAAAGTGTGACGTCACAATCCCAAGTGTGACGTCAGAATCCATTCTGACACCCCACAATCCATTCTGTGACGTCACAATGCATTCTGTGATGTCACAATGCAAAGTATGACGTCACAATCCCCTCGCGTCACAATCCATTCTGTGACGTCACAATACATTCTGAGACGTCACAATGCATTCTGTGACGTCACAATCCAGTCTGACACCCCACAATCCATTCTGTGACGTCACAATGCATTCTGTGACGTCACAATCCAAAGTGTGATGTCACAACCCCCTCGCGTCACAATCCATTCGATGATGTCACAATCCCTTCTGTGACATCACAATCCATTCTGTGACATCACAATGCATTCTGTGACGTCACAATCCAGTCTGACACCCCACAATCCATTCTGTGACGTCACAATGCATTCTGTGACGTCACAATGCAAAGTGTGACGTCACAATCCCCTCGCGTCAAAATCCCTTCTGTGACGTCACAATCCATTCTGTGACGTCACAATCCATGCTATGACGTCACAATGGATTCTGTGACGTCACAATCCAGTCTGACACCCCACAATCCATTCTGTGACGTCACAATGCATTCTGTGAGGTCACAATCCAAAGTGTGACGTCACAATTCATTCTGACACCCCGCAATCCATTCTGTGACGTCATAATCTCTTCTGTGACATCAAAATCCATTCTATGACGTCACAATGCATTCTGTGACGTCACAATCCAGTCTGACACCCAACAATGCATTCTGTGACGTCACAATTACATTCTCTGGCGTCACAATCCAAAGTGTGACATCACAAACCCCTCGCGTCACAATACATTCGATGATGTCACAATCCCTTCTGTGACATCACAATCCCTTCTGTGACGTCACAATGCATTCTGTGACGTCACAATCCAGTCTGACACCCCACAATCCATTCTGTGACGTCACAATGCATTCTGTGACGTCACAATCCAAAGTGTGACGTCACAATCCCCTCGCGTCAAAATCCATTCTGTGACGTCACAATACATTCTGTGACGTCACAATCCATGCTATGACGTCACAATGGATTCTGTGACGTCACAATCCAGTCTGACACCCCACAATCCATTCTGTGACGTCACAATGCATTCTGTGACGTCACAATCCAAAAGTGTGATGTCACAACCCCCTCGCGTCACAATCCATTCGATGATGTCACAATCCCTTCTGTGACATCACAATCCCTTCTGTGACATCACAATGCATTCTGTGACGTCACAATCCAGTCTGACACCCCACAATCCATTCTGTGACGTCACAATGCATTCTGTGATGTCACAATGCAAAGTATGACGTCACAATCCCCTCGCGTCACAATCCATTCTGTGACGTCACAATACATTCTGAGACGTCACAATGCATTCTGTGACGTCACAATCCAGTCTGACACCCCACAATCCATTCTGTGACGTCACAATGCATTCTGTGACGTCACAATCCAAAGTGTGACGTCACAATCCCCTCGCGTCAAAATCCCTTCTGTGACGTCACAATCCATTCTGTGACGTCACAATCCATGCTATGACGTCACAATGGATTCTGTGACGTCACAATCCAGTCTGACACCCCACAATCCATTCTGTGACGTCACAATGCATTCTGTGACGTCACAATCCAAAGTGTGACGTCACAATCCCCTCGCATCACAATCCATTCTGTGACGTCACAATCCCTTCTGTGACGTCACAATCCAAAGTAGTGACGTCACAACCCCCTCGCATCACAATACATTCGATGATGTCACAATCCCTTCTGTGACGTCACAATCCATTCTGTGACGTCACAATCCAGTCTGACACCCCACAATACATTCTGTGACGTCACAATGCCTTCTGTGACGTCACAATCCAAAGTGTGACATCACAATCCCAAGTGTGACGTCAGAATCCATTCTGACACCCCACAATACATTCTGTGAAGTCACAATGCATTCTGTGACGTCACAATCCAAAGTGTGACGTCACAATCCATTCTGACAACCCACAATCCATTCTGTGATGTCATAATCCCTTCTGTGACGTCACAATCCAAAGTGTGACGTCACAATCCCAAGTGTGACGTCAGAATCCATTCTGACACCCCACAATACATTCTGTGAAGTCACAATGCATTCTGTGACGTCACAATCCAAAGTGTGACGTCACAATCCATTCTGACACCCCAAAATCCATTCTGTGACGTCACAATGCATTCTGTGAGGTCACAATCCAAAGTGTGTCGTCACAATCCATTCTGACACCCCACAATCCATTCTGTGACGTCACAATGCATTCTGTGACGTCACAATCCAAAGTGTGACGTCACAATCCCCTCGCGTCACAATCCATTCTGTGATGTCATAATCCCTTCAGTGACATCACAATCAGTTCTATGACGTCACAATGCATTCTGTGACGTCACAATCCAGTCTGACACCCAACAATGCATTCTGTGACGTCACAATTACATTCTCTGACGTCACAATCCAAAGTGTGACATCACAAACCCCTCGCGTCACAATACATTCGATGATGTCACAATCCCTTCTGTGACATCACAATCCCTTCTGTGACGTCACAATGCATTCTGTGACGTCACAATCCAGTCTGACACCCCACAATCCATTCTGTGACGTCACAATGCATTCTGTGACGTCACAATCCAAAGTGTGACGTCACAATCCCCTCGCGTCAAAATCCATTCTGGGACGTCACAATACATTCTGTGACGTCACAATCCTTGCTATGACGTCACAATGGATTCTGTGACGTCACAATCCAGTCTGACACCCCACAATCCATTCTGTGACGTCACAATGCATTCTGTGACGTCACAATCCAAAGTGTGATGTCACAACCCCCTCGCGTCACAATCCATTCGATGATGTCACAATCCCTTCTGTGACATCACAATCCCTTCTGTGACATCACAATGCATTCTGTGACGTCACAATCCAGTCTGACACCCCACAATCCATTCTGTGACGTCACAATGCATTCTGTGATGTCACAATGCAAAGTATGACGTCACAATCCCCTCGCGTCACAATCCATTCTGTGACGTCACAATACATTCTGAGACGTCACAATGCATTCTGTGACGTCACAATCCAGTCTGACACCCCACAATCCATTCTCTGACGTCACAATGCATTCTGTGACGTCACAATCCAAAGTGTGACGTCACAATCCCCTCGCGTCAAAATCCCTTCTGTGACGTCACAATCCATTCTGTGACGTCACAATCCATGCTATGACGTCACAATGGATTCTGTGACGTCACAATCCAGTCTGACACCCCACAATCCATTCTGTGACGTCACAATGCATTCTGTGACGTCACAATCCAAAGTGTGATGTCACAACCCCCTCGCGTCACAATCCATTCGATGATGTCACAATCCCTTCTGTGACATCACAATCCATTCTGTGACATCACAATGGATTCTGTGACGTCACAATCCAGTCTGACACCCCACAATCCATTCTGTGACGTCACAATGCATTCTGTGATGTCACAATGCAAAGTATGACGTCACAATCCCCTCACGTCACAATCCATTCTGTGACGTCAAAATTCATTCTGTGACGTCACAATCCATTCTGTGACGTCACAATCCAAAGTGTGACGTCACAATCCCCTCGCATCACAATCCATTCTGTGACGTCACAATCCCTTCTGTGACGTCACAATCCAAAGTGTGACGTCACAACCCCCTCGCGTCACAATCCATTCGATGATGTCACAATCCCTTCTGTGACGTCACAATCCATTCTGTGACGTCACAATCCAGTCTGACACCCCACAATACATTCTGTGACGTCACAATGCCTTCTGTGACGTCACAATCCGAAGTGTGACATCACAATCCCAAGTGTGACGTCAGAATCCATTCTGACACCCCACAATACATTCTGTGAAGTCACAATGCATTCTGTGACGTCACAATCCAAAGTGTGACGTCACAATCCATTCTGACAACCCACAATCCATTCTGTGATGTCTTAATCCCTTCTGTGACGTCACAATACAAAGTGTGACGTCACAATCCCAAGTGTGACGTCAGAATCCATTCTGACACCCCACAATCCATTCTGTGACGTCACAATGCATTCTGTGATGTCACAATGCAAAGTATGACGTCACAATCCCCTCGCGTCACAATCCATTCTGTGACGTCACAATACATTCTGAGACGTCACAATGGATTCTGTGACGTCACAATCCAGTCTGACACCCCACAATCCATTCTGTGACGTCACAATGCATTCTGTGACGTCACAATCCAAAGTGTGATGTCACAACCCCCTCGCGTCACAATCCATTCGATGATGTCACAATCCCTTCTGTGACATCACAATCCATTCTGTGACATCACAATGGATTCTGTGACGTCACAATCCAGTCTGACACCCCACAAT
Organism: Gallinula chloropus; assembly: GCF_964237585.1. Lineage (NCBI taxonomy): Eukaryota > Metazoa > Chordata > Aves > Gruiformes > Rallidae > Gallinula > Gallinula chloropus. The sequence continues at coordinate 34,715 of NW_028168172.1, read as the reverse complement.
CCATTCTGTGACGTCACAATGCATTCTGTGATGTCACAATGCAAAGTATGACGTCACAATCCCCTCGCGTCAAAATCCATTCTGTGACGTCACAATACATTCTGAGACGTCACAATGCATTCTGTGACGTCACAATCCAGTCTGACACCCCACAATCCATTCTGTGACGTCACAATGCATTCTGTGACGTCACAATACATTCTGTGACGTCACAATCCAAAGTGTGACGTCACAATCCCCTCGCGTCACAATCCATTCGATGATGTCACAATCCCTTCTGTGACGTCACAATCCATTCTGTGACATCACAATGAATTCTGTGACGTCACAATCCAATCTGACACCCCACAATCCATTCTGTGACGTCACAATGCATTCTGACGTCATAATCCCTTCTGTGACGTCACAATCCAAAGTGTGACGTCACAATCCCAAGTGTGACGTCAGAATCCATTCTGACACCCCACAATACATTCTGTGAAGTCACAATGCATTCTGTGACGTCACAATCCAAAGTGTGACGTCACAATCCCCTCGCGTCAAAATCCATTCTGTGACGTCACAATGCATTCTGTGACGTCACAATGCATTCTGTGACGTCACAATCCAGTCTGACACGTCACAATCCATTCTGTGACGTCACAATGCATTCTGTGACGTCACAATCCATTCTGTGACGTCACAATCCCCGCGCATCAAAATCCATTCTGTGACGTCACAATCCATTCTGTGACGTCACAATCCATGCTATGACGTCACAATGGATTCTGTGACGTGACAATCCAGTCTGAGACCCACCATTCCATTCTGCGACGTCACAATACATTCTGTGACATCACAATCCAAAGTGTGACATCACAAACCCCTCGCGTCACAATCCATTCAATGATGTCACAATCCCTTCTGTAACGTCACAATCCATTCTCAGACGTCACAATCCAAAGTGTGACGTCACAATCCCCTCACGTCACAATCCATTCTGTGACGTCACAATTCATTCTGTGACGTCACAATCCATTCTGTGACGTCACAATCCAAAGTGTGACGTCACAATCCCCTCGCATCACAATCCATTCTGTGACGTCACAATCCCTTCTGTGACGTCACAATCCAAAGTGTGACGTCACAACCCCCTCGCGTCACAATACATTCGATGATGTCACAATCCCTTCTGTGACGTCACAATCCATTCTGTGACGTCACAATCCAGTCTGACACCCCACAATACATTCTGTGACGTCACAATTCCTTCTGTGACGTCACAATCCAAAGTGTGACATCACAATCCCAAGTGTGACGTCAGAATCCATTCTGACACCCCACAATACATTCTGTGAAGTCACAATGCATTCTGTGACGTCACAATCCAAAGTGTGACGTCACAATCCATTCTGACAACCCACAATCCATTCTGTGATGTCATAATCCCTTCTGTGACGTCACAATCCAAAGTGTGACGTCACAATCCCAAGTGTGACGTCAGAATCCATTCTGACACCCCACAATACATTCTGTGAAGTCACAATGCATTCTGTGACGTCACAATCCAAAGTGTGACGTCACAATCCATTCTGACACCCCACAATCCATTCTGTGACGTCACAATGCATTCTGTGAGGTCACAATCCAAAGTGTGACGTCACAATCCATTCTGACACCCCACAATCCATTCTGTGACGTCACAATGCATTCTGTGACGTCACAATCCAAAGTGTGACGTCACAATCCCCTCGCGTCACAATCCATTCTGTGATGTCATAATCCCTTCTGTGACATCACAATCAGTTCTATGACGTCACAATGCATTCTGTGACGTCACAATCCAGTCTGACACCCAACAATGCATTCTGTGACGTCACAATTACATTCTCTGACGTCACAATCCAAAGTGTGACATCACAAACCCCTCGCGTCACAATACATTCGATGATGTCACAATCCCTTCTGTGACATCACAATCCCTTCTGTGACGTCACAATGCATTCTGTGACGTCACAATCCAGTCTGACACCCCACAATCCCTTCTGTGACGTCACAATGCATTCTGTGACGTCACAATCCAAAGTGTGACGTCACAATCCCCTCGCGTCAAAATCCATTCTGTGACGTCACAATACATTCTGTGACGTCACAATCCATGCTATGACGTCACAATGGATTCTGTGACGTCACAATCCAGTCTGACACCCCACAATCCATTCTGTGACGTCACAATGCATTCTGTGACGTCACAATCCAAAAGTGTGATGTCACAACCCCCTCGCGTCACAATCCATTCGATGATGTCACAATCCCTTCTGTGACATCACAATCCCTTCTGTGACATCACAATGGATTCTGTGACGTCACAATCCAGTCTGACACCCCACAATCCCTTCTGTGACATCACAATGCATTCTGTGACGTCACAATCCAGTCTGACACCCCACAATCCATTCTGTGACGTCACAATGCATTCTGTGATGTCACAATGCAAAGTATGACGTCACAATCCCCTCGCGTCACAATCCATTCTGTGACGTCACAATACATTCTGAGACGTCACAATGCATTCTGTGACGTCACAATCCAGTCTGACACCCCACAATCCATTCTGTGACGTCACAATGGATTCTGTGACGTCACAATCCAGTCTGACACCCCACAATCCATTCTGTGACGTCACAATGCATTCTGTGACGTCACAATCCATTCTGTGACGTCACAATCCCCGCGCGTCAAAATCCATTCTGTGACGTCACAATCCATTCTGTGACGTCACAATCCATGCTATGACGTCACAATGGATTCTGTGACGTGACAATCCAGTCTGAGACCCACCATTCCATTCTGCGACCTCAAAATACATTCTGTGACATCACAATCCAAAGTGTGACATCACAAACCCCTCGCGTCACAATCCATTCGATGATGTCACAATCCCTTCTGTGACGTCACAATACATTCTGTGACGTCACAATGCATTCTGTGACGTCACAATCCCCTCACGTCACAATCCATTCTGTGACGTCACAATTCATTCTGTGACGTCACAATCCATTCTGTGACGTCACAATCCAAAGTGTGACGTCACAATCCCCTCGCATCACAATCCATTCTGTGACGTCACAATCCCTTCTGTGACGTCACAATCCAAAGTGTGACGTCACAACCCCCTCGCGTCACAATACATTCGATGATGTCACAATCCCTTCTGTGACGTCACAATCCATTCTGTGACGTCACAATCCAGTCTGACACCCCACAATACATTCTGTGACGTCACAATTCCTTCTGTGACGTCACAATCCAAAGTGTGACATCACAATCCCAAGTGTGACGTCAGAATCCATTCTGACACCCCACAATACATTCTGTGAAGTCACAATGCATTCTGTGACGTCACAATCCAAAGTGTGACGTCACAATCCATTCTGACAACCCACAATCCATTCTGTGATGTCATAATCCCTTCTGTGACGTCACAATCCAAAGTGTGACGTCACAATCCCAAGTGTGACGTCAGAATCCATTCTGACACCCCACAATACATTCTGTGAAGTCACAATGCATTCTGTGACGTCACAATCCAAAGTGTGACGTCACAATCCATTCTGACACCCCACAATCCATTCTGTGACGTCACAATGCATTCTGTGACGTCACAATCCAAAGTGTGACGTCACAATCCCCTCGCGTCACAATCCATTCTGTGATGTCATAATCCCTTCTGTGACATCACAATCAGTTCTATGACGTCACAATGCATTCTGTGACGTCACAATCCAGTCTGACACCCAACAATGCATTCTGTGACGTCACAATTACATTCTCTGACGTCACAATCCAAAGTGTGACATCACAAACCCCTCGCGTCACAATACATTCGATGATGTCACAATCCCTTCTGTGACATCACAATCCCTTCTGTGACGTCACAATGCATTCTGTGACGTCACAATCCAGTCTGACACCCCACAATCCCTTCTGTGACGTCACAATGCATTCTGTGACGTCACAATCCAGTCTGACACCCCACAATCCATTCTGTGACGTCACAATGCATTCTGTGACGTCACAATCCAAAGTGTGACGTCACAATCCCCTCGCGTCAAAATCCATGCTATGACGTCACAATGGATTCTGTGACGTCACAATCCAGTCTGACACCCCACAATCCATTCTGTGACGTCACAATGCATTCTGTGACGTCACAATCCAAAAGTGTGACGTCACAACCCCCTCGCGTCACAATCCATTCGATGATGTCACAATCCCTTCTGTGACATCACAATCCATTCTGTGACATCACAATACATTCTGTGACGTCACAATCCAGTCTGACACCCCACAATCCATTCTGTGACGTCACAATGCATTCTGTGATGTCACAATGCAAAGTATGACGTCACAATCCCCTCGCGTCACAATCCATTCTGTGACGTCACAATACATTCTGAGACGTCACAATGCATTCTGTGACGTCACAATCCAGTCTGACACCCCACAATCCATTCTGTGACGTCACAATGCATTCTGTGACGTCACAATACATTCTGTGACGTCACAATCCAAAGTGTGACGTCAGAATCCATTCTGACACCCCACAATCCATTCTGTGAAGTCACAATGCATTCTGTGACGTCACAATCCAAAGTGTGACGTCACAATCCCCTCGCGTCACAATCCATTCGATGATGTCACAATCCCTTCTGTGACGTCACAATCCATTCTGTGACATCACAATGAATTCTGTGACGTCACAATCCAATCTGACACCCCACAATCCATTCTGTGACGTCACAATGCATTCTGTGACGTCACAATCCAAAGTGTGACGTCACAATCCCCTCGCGTCAAAATCCATTCTGTGACGTCACAATACATTCTGAGACGTCACAATGCATTCTGTGACGTCACAATCCAGTCTGACACCCAACAATGCATTCTGTGACGTCACAATTACATTCTCTGACGTCACAATCTAAAGTGTGACATCACAAACCCCTCGCGTCACAATACATTCGATGATGTCACAATCCCTTCTGTGACATCACAATCCCTTCTGTGACGTCACAATGCATTCTGTGACGTCACAATCCAGTCTGACACCCCACAATCCATTCTGTGACGTCACAATGCATTCTGTGACGTCACAATCCAAAGTGTGACGTCACAATCCCCTCGCGTCAAAATCCATTCTGTGACGTCACAATACATTCTGTGAGGTCACAATCCATGCTATGACGTCACAATGGATTCTGTGACGTCACAATCCAGTCTGACACCCCACAATCCATTCTGTGACGTCACAATGCATTCTGTGACGTCACAATCCAAAGTGTGACGTCACAACCCCCTCGCGTCACAATCCATTCGATGATGTCACAATCCCTTCTGTGACATCACAATCCATTCTGTGACATCACAATACATTCTTTGACGTCACAATCCAGTCTGACACCCCACAATCCATTCTGTGACGTCACAATGCATTCTGTGATGTCACAATGCAAAGTATGACGTCACAATCCCCTCGCGTCACAATCCATTCTGTGACGTCACAATACATTCTGAGACGTCACAATGCATTCTGTGACGTCACAATCCAGTCTGACACCCCACAATCCATTCTGTGACGTCACAATGCATTCTGTGACGTCACAATACATTCTGTGACGTCACAATCCAAAGTGTGACGTCACAATCCATTCTGACACCCCACAATCCATTCTGTGACGTCACAATGCATTCTGTGAGGTCACAATCCAAAGTGTGACGTCACAATCCATTCTGACACCCCACAATACATTCTGTGAAGTCACAATGCATTCTGTGACGTCACAATCCAAAGTGTGACGTCACAATCCCCTCGCGTCACAATCCATTCTGTGATGTCATAATCCCTTCTGTGACATCACAATCAGTTCTATGACGTCACAATGCATTCTGTGACGTCACAATCCAGTCTGACACCCAACAATGCATTCTGTGAAGTCACAATGCATTCTGTGATGTCACAATCCAAAGTGTGACGTCACAATCCATTCTGACACCCCACAATCCATTCTCTGACGTCACAATGCATTCTGTGACGTCACAATCCAAAGTGTGACGTCACAATCCATTCTGACAGCCCACAATCCATTCTGTGACGTCACAATGCATTCTGTGACGTCACAATCCAAAGTGTGACGTCACAATCCCCTCGCGTCACAATCCATTCTGTGATGTCATAATCCCTTCTGTGACATCACAATCAGTTCTATGACGTCACAATGCATTCTGTGACGTCACAATCCAGTCTGACACCCAACAACGCATTCTGTGACGTCACAATTACATTCTCTGACGTCACAATCCAAAGTGTGACATCACAAACCCCTCGCGTCACAATACATTCGATGATGTCACAATCCCTTCTGTGACATCACAATCCCTTCTGTGACGTCACAATGCATTCTGTGACGTCACAATCCAGTCTGACACCCCACAATCCATTCTGTGACGTCACAATGCATTCTGTGACGTCACAATCCAAAGTGTGACGTCACAATTCCCTCGCGTCAAAATCCATTCTGTGACGTCATAATCCATTCTGTGACGTCACAATCCATGCTATGACGTCACAATGGATTCTGTGACGTCACAATCCAGTCTGACACCCCACAATCCATTCTGTGACGTCACAATGCATTCTCTGACGTCACAATCCAAAGTGTGACGTCACAACCCCCTCGCGTCACAATCCATTCGATGATGTCACAATCCCTTCTGTGACATCACAATCCATTCTGTGACATCACAATACATTCTGTGACGTCACAATCCAGTCTGACACCCCACAATCCATTCTGTGACGTCACAATGCATTCTGTGATGTCACAATGCAAAGTATGACGTCACAATCCCCTCGCGTCACAATCCATTCTGTGACGTCACAATACATTCTGAGACGTCACAATGCATTCTGTGACGTCACAATCCAGTCTGACACCCCACAATCCATTCTGTGACGTCACAATGCATTCTGTGACGTCACAATACATTCTGTGACGTCACAATCCAAAGTGTGACGTCACAATCCATTCTGACACCCCACAATCCATTCTGTGACGTCACAATACATTCCGTGACGTCACAACCCAAAGTGTGACGTCACAATCCATTCTGACACCCCACAATCCATTCTGTGATGTCATAATCCCTTCAGTGACGTCACAATCCATTCTATGACGTCACAATGCATTCTGTGACGTCACAATCCAGCCTGACACCCAACAATGCATTCTGTGACGTCACAATACATTCTCTGACGTCACAATCCAAAGTGTGACATCACAAACCCCTCGCGTCACAATACATTCGATGATGTCACAATCCCTTCTGTGACATCACAATCCATTCTGTGACGTCGCAATGCATTCTGTGAGGTCACAATCCAAAGTGTGACGTCACAATCCATTCTTACACCCCCAATCCATTCTGTGACGTCACAATGCATTCTGTGACGTCACAATCCAAAGTGTGACGTCACAATCCATTCTGACAACCCACAATCCATTCTGTGATGTCACAATACCTTCTGTGACGTCACAATCCATTCTATGACGTCACAATGCATTCTGTGACGTCACAATCCAGCCTGACACCCCACAATACATTCTGTGACGTCACAATGCATTCTGTGACGTCACAATCCAAAGTGTGACGTCACAATCCCCTCGCGTCACAATCCATTCTGTGACGTCACAATGCATTCTGTGACGTCACAATCCAGTCTGACACCCCACAATACATTCTGTGACGTCACAATTCCTTCTGTGACGTCACAATCCAAAGTGTGACATCACAATCCCAAGTGTGACGTCAGAATCCATTCTGACACCCCACAATACATTCTGTGAAGTCACAATGCATTCTGTGACGTCACAATCCAAAGTGTGACGTCACAATCCATTCTGACAACCCACAATCCATTCTGTGATGTCATAATCCCTTCTGTGACGTCACAATCCAAAGTGTGACGTCACAATCCCAAGTGTGACGTCAGAATCCATTCTGACACCCCACAATACATTCTGTGAAGTCACAATGCATTCTGTGACGTCACAATCCAAAGTGTGACGTCACAATCCATTCTGACACCCCACAATCCATTCTGTGACGTCACAATGCATTCTGTGAGGTCACAATCCAAAGTGTGACGTCACAATCCATTCTGACACCCCACAATCCATTCTCTGACGTCACAATGCATTCTGTGACGTCACAATCCAAAGTGTGACGTCACAATCCCCTCGCGTCACAATCCATTCTGTAATGTCATAATCCCTTCTGTGACATCACAATCAGTTCTATGACGTCACAATGCATTCTGTGACGTCACAATCCAGTCTGACACCCAACAATGCATTCTGTGACGTCACAATTACATTCTCTGACGTCACAATCCAAAGTGTGACATCACAAACCCCTCGCGTCACAATACATTCGATGATGTCACAATCCCTTCTGTGACATCACAATCCCTTCTGTGACGTCACAATGCATTCTGTGACGTCACAATCCAGTCTGACACCCCACAATCCATTCTGTGACGTCACAATGCATTCTGTGACGTCACAATCCAAAGTGTGACGTCACAATCCCCTCGCGTCAAAATCCATTCTGTGACGTCACAATACAATCTGTGAGGTCACAATCCATGCTATGACGTCACAATGGATTCTGTGACGTCACAATCCAGTCTGACACCCCACAATCCATTCTGTGACGTCACAATGCATTCTCTGACGTCACAATCCAAAGTGTGACGTCACAACCCCCTCGCGTCACAATCCATTCGATGATGTCACAATCCCTTCTGTGACATCACAATCCATTCTGTGACATCACAATACATTCTGTGACGTCACAATCCAGTCTGACACCCCACAATCCATTCTGTGACGTCACAATGCATTCTGTGACGTCACAATACATTCTGTGACGTCACAATCCAAAGTGTGACGTCACAATCCATTCTGACACCCCACAATCCATTCTGTGACGTCACAATGCATTCTGTGACGTCACAATCCAAAGTGTGACGTCACAATCCCCTCGCATCAGAATCCATTCTGTGATGTCACAATGCATTCTGTGAAGTCACAATCCCTTCTGTGACTTCACAATGCATTCTGTGACGTCACAATCCAGTCTAACACCCCACAATCCATTCTGTGACGTCACAATGCATTCTGTGAGGTCACAATCCAAAGTGTGACGTCACAATCCGCTCGCGTCACAATGCATTCTGTGACGTCACAATCCATTCTGTGACGTCACAATGCATTCTGTGACGTCACAATACATTCTGTGACGTCACAATCCAAAGTGTGACGTCACAATCCATTCTGACACACCACAATGCATTCTTTGACGTCACAATGCATTCTGTGACGTCACAATCCAAAGTGTGACGTCACAATCCATTCTTACACCCCCATCCATTCTGTGACGTCACAATCAATTCTGTGACGTCACATTCCATTCTGTGACGTCACAATCCAAAGTGTGACGTCACAATCCACTCGCGTCACAATCCATTCTGTGATGTCATAATCCCTTCTGTGACGTCACAATGCATTCTATGACGTCACAATGCATTCTGTGACGTCACAATCCAGTCTGACACCCCACAATCCATTCTGTGACGTCACAATGCATTCTGTGAGGTCACAATCCAAAGTGTGACGTCACAATCCCCTCGCGTCACAATCCATTCTGTGACGTCACAATGCATTCTGTGAGGTCACAATCCAAAGTGTGACGTCACAATCCCCTCGCATCACAATCCATTCTGTGACGTCACAATCCCTTCTGTGACGTCACAATCCAAAGTGTGACGTCACAACCCCCTCGCGTCACAATCCATTCGATGATGTCACAATCCCTTCTGTGACGTCACAATCCATTCTGTGACGTCACAATCCAGTCTGACACCCCACAATACATTCTGTGACGTCACAATGCGTTCTGTGACGTCACAATCCAAAGTGTGACGTCACAATCCATTCTGACACCCCACAATCCATTCTGTGACGTCACAATGCATTCTGTGAGGTCACAATCCAAAGTGTGACGTCACAATCCATTCTGACACCCCACAATCCATTCTCTGACGTCACAATGCATTCTGTGACGTCACAATCCAAAGTGTGACGTCACAATCCCCTCGCGTCACAATCCATTCTGTGATGTCATAATCCCTTCTGTGACATCACAATCAGTTCTATGACGTCACAATGCATTCTGTGACGTCACAATCCAGTCTGACACCCAACAATGCATTCTGTGACGTCACAATTACATTCTCTGACGTCACAATCCAAAGTGTGACATCACAAACCCCTCGCGTCACAATACATTCGATGATGTCACAATCCCTTCTGTGACATCACAATCCCTTCTGTGACGTCACAATGCATTCTGTGACGTCACAATCCAGTCTGACACCCCACAATCCATTCTGTGACGTCACAATGCATTCTGTGACGTCACAATCCAAAGTGTGACGTCACAATCCCCTCGCGTCAAAATCCATTCTGTGACGTCACAATACATTCTGTGACGTCACAATCCATGCTATGACGTCACAATGGATTCTGTGACGTCACAATCCAGTCTGACACCCCACAATCCATTCTGTGACGTCACAATGCATTCTGTGACGTCACAATCCAAAAGTGTGATGTCACAACCCCCTCGCGTCACAATCCATTCGATGATGTCACAATCCCTTCTGTGACATCACAATCCATTCTGTGACATCACAATACATTCTGTGACGTCACAATCCAGTCTGACACCCCACAATCCATTCTGTGACGTCACAATGCATTCTGTGATGTCACAATGCAAAGTATGACGTCACAATCCCCTCGCGTCACAATCCATTCTGTGACGTCACAATACATTCTGAGACGTCACAATGCATTCTGTGACGTCACAATCCAGTCTGACACCCCACAATCCATTCTGTGACGTCACAATGCATTCTGTGACGTCACAATACATTCTGTGACGTCACAATCCAAAGTGTGACGTCACAATCCATTCTGACACCCCACAATCCATTCTGTGACGTCACAATACATTCCGTGACGTCACAACCCAAAGTGTGACGTCACAATCCATTCTGACACCCCACAATCCATTCTGTGATGTCATAATCCCTTCAGTGACGTCACAATCCATTCTATGACGTCACAATGCATTCTGTGACGTCACAATCCAGCCTGACACCCAACAATGCATTCTGTGACGTCACAATACATTCTCTGACGTCACAATCCAAAGTGTGACATCACAAACCCCTCGCGTCACAATACATTCGATGATGTCACAATCCCTTCTGTGACACCACAATCCATTCTGTGACGTCGCAATGCATTCTGTGAGGTCACAATCCAAAGTGTGACGTCACAATCCATTCTGACACCCCACAATCCATTCTGTGACGTCACAATGCATTCTGTGACGTCACAATACAAAGTGTGACGTCACAATATATTCTGTGACGTCACAATGCATTCGGTGACGTCACAATCCAAAGTGTGACGTCACAATATATTCTGTGACGTCACAATGCATTCTGTGACGTCACAATCCCTAGTGGGACGTCACAATCCATTCTGACACCCCACAATCCATTCTGTGACGTCACAATGCATTCTGTGACGTCACAATCCAGTCTGACACCCCACAATCCATTCTGTGACGTCACAATACATTCTGTGACGTCACAATCCAAAGTGTGACGTCACAATGCATTCTGTGACGTCACAATCCAAAGTGTGACGTCACAATGCATTCTGTGACGTCACAATGCATTCTGTGACGTCACAATCCATTCTGACGCACCACAATGCATTCTGTGACGTCACAATGCATTCTGTGACGTCACAATCCAAAGTGTGACGTCACAATCCATTCTGTGACGTCACAATGCATTCTGTGACGTCACAATCCAAAGTGTGACGTCACAATCCATTCTGACAACCCACAATCCATTCTGTTATGTCACATTACATTCTGTGACGTCACAATCCAAAGTGTGACGTCACAATCCACTCGCGTCACAATCCATTCTGTGATGTCATAATCCCTTCTGTGACGTCACAATCCATTCTATGTCTTCACAATGCATTCTGTGACGTCACAATCCAGGCTGACACCCCACAATCCATTCTGTGACGTCACAATGCATTCTGTGAGGTCACAATCCAAAGTGTGACGTCACAATCCCCTCGCGTCACAATCCATTCTGTGACGTCACAATGCATTCTGTGACGTCACAATCCAAAGTGTGACGTCACAACCCCCTCGCGTCACAATTCATTCGATGATGTCACAATCCCTTCTGTGACGTCACAATACATTCTGTGACGTCACAATCCAGTCTGACACCCCACAATACAGTCTGTGACGTCACAATGCGTTCTGTGACGTCACAATCCAAAGTGTGACGTCACAATCCCAAGTGTGACGTCAGAATCCATTCTGACACCCCACAATACATTCTGTGAAGTCACAATGCATTCTGTGACGTCACAATCCAAAGTGTGACGTCACAATCCATTCTGACACCCCACAATCCATTCTGTGACGTCACAATGCATTCTGTGAGGTCACAATCCAAAGTGTGACGTCACAATCCATTCTGACACCCCACAATCCATTCTGTGACGTCACAATCCCTTCTGTGACATCACAATGCATTCTGTGACGTCACAATCCAGTCTGACACCCCACAATCCATTCTGTGACGTCACAATGCATTTTGTGATGTCACAATGCAAAGTATGACGTCACAATCCCCTCGCGTCACAATCCATTCTGTGACGTCACAATCCCTTCTGTGACGTCACAATGCATTCTGTGACGTCACAATCCAGTCTAACACCCCACAATCCATTCTGTGACGTCACAATGCATTCTGTGAGGTCCCAATCCAAAGTGTGACGTCACAATCCGCTCGCGTCACAATGCATTCTGTGACGTCACAATACATTCTGTGACGTCACAATGCATTCTGTGACGTCACAATACATTCTGTGACGTCACAATCCAAAGTGTGACGTCACAATCCATTCTGTGACGTCACAATGCATTCTGTGACGTCACACTTTGTATTGTGACGTCACAATGCATTCTGTGACGTCACAATCCATTCTGACACCCCACAATCCATTCTGTGACGTCACAATGCATTCTGTGACGTCACAATCCAAAGTGTGACGTCACAACCCCCTCGCGTCACAATCCATTCTGTGACGTCACAATACATTCTGTGACGTCACAATCCATGCTATGACGTCACAATGGATTCTGTGACGTCACAATCCAGTCTGACACCCCACAATCCATTCTGTGACGTCACAATGCATTCTGTGACGTCACAATCCAAAGTGTGATGTCACAACCCCCTCGCGTCACAATCCATTCGATGATGTCACAATCCCTTCTGTGACATCACAATCCCTTCTGTGACATCACAATGCATTCTGTGACGTCACAATCCAGTCTGACACCCCACAATCCATTCTGTGACGTCACAATCCATTCTGTGACGTCACAATGCATTCTGTGATGTCACAATGCAAAGTATGACGTCACAATCCCCTCGCGTCACAATCCATTCTGTGATGTCACAATACATTCTGAGACGTCACAATGCATTCTGTGACGTCACAATCCAGTCTGACAACCCACAATCCATTCTGTGACGTCACAATGCATTCTGTGACGTCACAATCCATTCTGTGACGTCACAATCCATAGTGTGACGTCACAATGAATTCTGTGACGTCACAATGCATTCTGTGACGTCACAATCCAAAGTGTGACGTCACAATGCATTCTGTGACGTCACAATCCATTCTGACGCACCACAATGCATTCTGTGACGTCACAATGCATTCTGTGACGTCACAATCCCTTCTGTGACGTCACAATGCATTCTGTGACGTCACAATCCAGTCTAACACCCCACAATCCATTCTGTGACGTCACAATGCATTCTGTGAGGTCCCAATCCAAAGTGTGACGTCACAATCCGCTCGCGTCACAATGCATTCTGTGACGTCACAATACATTCTGTGACGTCACAATGCATTCTGTGACGTCACAATACATTCTGTGACGTCACAATCCAAAGTGTGACGTCACAATCCATTCTGTGCCGTCACAATGCATTCTGTGACGTCACACTTTGTATTGTGACGTCACAATGCATTCTGTGACGTCACAATCCAAAGTGTGACGTCACAATCCATTCTGACACCCCACAATCCATTCTGTGATGTCATAATCCCTTCTGTGACGTCACAATCCAGTCTGACACCCCACAATCCATTCTGTGACGTCACAATGCATTCTGTGACGTCACAACCCAAAGTGTGACGTCACAATCCATTCTGACACCCCACAATCCATTCTGTGATGTCATAATCCCTTCTGTGACGTCACAATCCATTCTATGACGTCACAATGCATTCTGTGACGTCACAATCCATTCTGTGACGTCACAATCCAAAGTGTGACGTCACAACCCCCTCGCGTCACAATCCATTCGATGATGTCACAATCCCTTCTGTGACATCACAATCCATTCTATGACGTCACAATGCATTCTGTGACGTCACAATCCAGTCTGACACCCCACAATCCATTCTGTGACGTCACAATGCATTCTGTGATGTCACAATGCAAAGTATGACGTCACAATCCCCTCGCGTCACAATCCATTCTGTGACGTCACAATACATTCTGAGACGTCACAATGCATTCTGTGACGTCACAATCCAGTCTGACACCCCACAATCCATTCTGTGACGTCACAATGCATTCTGTGACGTCACAATCCATTCTGTGACGTCACAATGCATTCTGTGACGTCACAATACATTCTGTGACGTCACAACACAAAGTGTGGCGTCACAATCCATTCTGACACCCCACAATCCATTCTGTGATGTCATAATCCCTTCTGTGACGTCACAATCCATTCTATGACGTCACAATGCATTCTGTGACGTCACAATCCAGTCTGACACCCAACAATGCATTCTGTGACGTCACAATACATTCTCTGACGTCACAATGCATTCTGTGACGTCACAATGCATTCTGTGACGTCACAATACATTCTGTGACGTCACAATCCCCTCGCGTCACAATCCATTCTGTGATGTCACAATGCATTCTGTGACGTCACAATACATTCTGTGACGTCACAATCCAAAGTGTGACGTCACAATCCATTCTGACACCCCACAATCCATTCTGTGACGTCACAATGCATTCTGTGACGTCATAATCCAAAGTGTGACGTTACAATCCCCTCGCGTCACAATCCATTCTGTGATGTCATAATCTCTTCTGTGACATCACAATCAGTTCTATGACGTCACAATGCATTCTGTGACGTCACAATCCAGTCTGACACCCAACAATGCATTCTGTGACGTCACAATTACATTCTGTGACGTCACAATCCAAAGTGTGACGTCACAATCCAGTCTAACACCCCACAATCCATTCTGTGACGTCACAATGCATTCTGTGAGGTCACAATCCAAAGTGTGACGTCACAATCCGCTCGCGTCACAATGCATTCTGTGACGTCACAATACATTCTGTGACGTCACAATCCATTCTATGACGTCACAATGCATTCTGTGACGTCACAATCCAGTCTGACACCCCACAATCCATTCTGTGACGTCACAATGCATTCTGTGAGGTCACAATCCAAAGTGTGACGTCACAATCCCCTCGCGTCACAATCCATTCGATGATGTCACAATCCCTTCTGTGACGTCACAATCCAAAGTGTGACGTCACAACCCCCTCGCGTCACAATCCATTCGATGATGTCACAATCCCTTCTGTGACGTCACAATCCCTTCTGTGACGTCACAATCACGTCTGACACCCCACAATCCATTCTGTGACGTCACAATGCGTTCTGTGACGTCACAATCCAAAGTGTGATGTCACAACCCCCTCGCGTCACAATCCATTCGATGATGTCACAATCCCTTCTGTGACATCACAATCCCTTCTGTGACATCACAATGCATTCTGTGACGTCACAATCCAGTCTGACACCCCACAATCCATTCTGTGACGTCACAATCCATTCTGTGACGTCACAATGCATTCTGTGATGTCACAATGCAAAGTATGACGTCACAATCCCCTCGCGTCACAATCCATTCTGTGATGTCACAATACATTCTGAGACGTCACAATGCATTCTGTGACGTCACAATCCAGTCTGACAACCCACAATCCATTCTGTGACGTCACAATGCATTCTGTGACGTCACAATCCATTCTGTGACGTCACAATCCATAGTGTGACGTCACAATGAATTCTGTGACGTCACAATGCATTCTGTGACGTCACAATCCAAAGTGTGACGTCACAATGCATTCTGTGACGTCACAATCCATTCTGACGCACCACAATGCATTCTGTGACGTCACAATGCATTCTGTGACGTCACAATCCCTTCTGTGACGTCACAATGCATTCTGTGACGTCACAATCCAGTCTAACACCCCACAATCCATTCTGTGACGTCACAATGCATTCTGTGAGGTCCCAATCCAAAGTGTGACGTCACAATCCGCTCGCGTCACAATGCATTCTGTGACGTCACAATACATTCTGTGACGTCACAATGCATTCTGTGACGTCACAATACATTCTGTGACGTCACAATCCAAAGTGTGACGTCACAATCCATTCTGTGCCGTCACAATGCATTCTGTGACGTCACACTTTGTATTGTGACGTCACAATGCATTCTGTGACGTCACAATCCAAAGTGTGACGTCACAATCCATTCTGACACCCCACAATCCATTCTGTGATGTCATAATCCCTTCTGTGACGTCACAATCCAGTCTGACACCCCACAATCCATTCTGTGACGTCACAATGCATTCTGTGACGTCACAACCCAAAGTGTGACGTCACAATCCATTCTGACACCCCACAATCCATTCTGTGATGTCATAATCCCTTCTGTGACGTCACAATCCATTCTATGACGTCACAATGCATTCTGTGACGTCACAATCCATTCTGTGACGTCACAATCCAAAGTGTGACGTCACAACCCCCTCGCGTCACAATCCATTCGATGATGTCACAATCCCTTCTGTGACATCACAATCCATTCTATGACGTCACAATGCATTCTGTGACGTCACAATCCAGTCTGACACCCCACAATCCATTCTGTGACGTCACAATGCATTCTGTGATGTCACAATGCAAAGTATGACGTCACAATCCCCTCGCGTCACAATCCATTCTGTGACGTCACAATACATTCTGAGACGTCACAATGCATTCTGTGACGTCACAATCCAGTCTGACACCCCACAATCCATTCTGTGACGTCACAATGCATTCTGTGACGTCACAATCCATTCTGTGACGTCACAATGCATTCTGTGACGTCACAATACATTCTGTGACGTCACAACACAAAGTGTGGCGTCACAATCCATTCTGACACCCCACAATCCATTCTGTGATGTCATAATCCCTTCTGTGACGTCACAATCCATTCTATGACGTCACAATGCATTCTGTGACGTCACAATCCAGTCTGACACCCAACAATGCATTCTGTGACGTCACAATACATTCTCTGACGTCACAATGCATTCTGTGACGTCACAATGCATTCTGTGACGTCACAATACATTCTGTGACGTCACAATCCCCTCGCGTCACAATCCATTCTGTGATGTCACAATGCATTCTGTGACGTCACAATACATTCTGTGACGTCACAATCCAAAGTGTGACGTCACAATCCATTCTGACACCCCACAATCCATTCTGTGACGTCACAATGCATTCTGTGACGTCATAATCCAAAGTGTGACGTTACAATCCCCTCGCGTCACAATCCATTCTGTGATGTCATAATCTCTTCTGTGACATCACAATCAGTTCTATGACGTCACAATGCATTCTGTGACGTCACAATCCAGTCTGACACCCAACAATGCATTCTGTGACGTCACAATTACATTCTGTGACGTCACAATCCAAAGTGTGACGTCACAATCCAGTCTAACACCCCACAATCCATTCTGTGACGTCACAATGCATTCTGTGAGGTCACAATCCAAAGTGTGACGTCACAATCCGCTCGCGTCACAATGCATTCTGTGACGTCACAATACATTCTGTGACGTCACAATCCATTCTATGACGTCACAATGCATTCTGTGACGTCACAATCCAGTCTGACACCCCACAATCCATTCTGTGACGTCACAATGCATTCTGTGAGGTCACAATCCAAAGTGTGACGTCACAATCCCCTCGCGTCACAATCCATTCGATGATGTCACAATCCCTTCTGTGACGTCACAATCCAAAGTGTGACGTCACAACCCCCTCGCGTCACAATCCATTCGATGATGTCACAATCCCTTCTGTGACGTCACAATCCCTTCTGTGACGTCACAATCACGTCTGACACCCCACAATACATTCTGTGACGTCACAATGCGTTCTGTGACGTCACAATCCAAAGTGTGACGTCACTATCCCAAGTGTGACGTCAGAATCCATTCTGACACCCCACAATACATTCTGTGAAGTCACAATGCATTCTGTGACGTCACAATCCCAAGTGTGACGTCACAATCCATTCTGACACCCCACAATCCATTCTGTGACGTCACAATGCATTCTGTGAGGTCACAATCCAAAGTGTGATGTCACAATCCATTCTGTGACGTCACAATGCATTCTGTGAGGTCACAATCCAAAGTGTGACGTCACAATCCATTCTGACACCCCACAATCCATTCTGTGACGTCACAATGCATTCTGTGACGTCACAATCCAAAGTGTGACGTCACAATCCCCTCGCGTCACAATCCATTCTGTGACGTCACAATACATTCTGTGACGTCACAATCCATGCTATGACGTCACAATGGATTCTGTGACGTCACAATCCAGTCTGACACCCCACAATCCATTCTGTGACGTCACAATGCATTCTGTGACGTCACAATCCAAACTGTGATGTCACAACCCCCTCGCGTCACAATCCATTCGATGATGTCACAATCCCTTCTGTGACATCACAATCCCTTCTGTGACATCACAATACATTCTGTGACGTCACAATCCAGTCTGACACCCCACAATCCATTCTGTGACGTCACAATGCATTCTGTGATGTCACAATGCAAAGTATGACGTCACAATCCCCTCGCGTCACAATCCATTCTGTGACGTCACAATACATTCCGAGACGTCACAATGCATTCTGTGACGTCACAATCCAGTCTGACACCCCACAATCCATTCTGTGACGTCACAATGCATTCTGTGATTTCACAATACATTCTGTGACGTCACAATCCAAAGTGTGACGTCACAATCCATTCTGTGACGTCACAATGCATTCTGTGACGTCACAATCCAAAGTGTGACGTCACAATGCATTCTGTGACGTCACAATCCATTCTGACACCCCACAATGCATTCTGTGACGTCACAATGAATTCTGTGACGTCACAATCGAAAGTGTGACGTCAGAATCCATTCTGACACCCCACAATCCATTCTGTGAAGTCACAATGCATTCTGTGACGTCACAATCCAAAGTGTGACGTCACAATCCCCTCGCGTCACAATCCATTCGATGATGTCACAATCCCTTCTGTGACATCACAATCCCTTCTGTGACGTCACAATGCATTCTGTGACGTCACAATCCAGTCTGACACCCCACAATCCATTCTGTGACGTCACAATGCATTCTGTGACGTCACAATCCAAAGTGTGACGTCACAATCCCCTCGCGTCAAAATCCATTCTGTGACGTCACAATACATTCTGTGACGTCACAATCCATGCTATGACGTCACAATGGATTCTGTGACGTCACAATCCAATCTGACACCCCACAATCCATTCTGTGACGTCACAATGCATTCTGTGACGTCACAATCCAAAAGTGTGATGTCACAACCCCCTCGCGTCACAATCCATTCGATGATGTCACAATCCCTTCTGTGACATCACAATCCCTTCTGTGACATCACAATGCATTCTGTGACGTCACAATCCAGTCTGACACCCCACAATCCATTCTGTGACGTCACAATGCATTCTGTGATGTCACAATGCAAAGTATGACGTCACAATCCCCTCGCGTCAAAATCCCTTCTGTGACGTCACAATCCATTCTGTGACGTCACAATGCATTCTGTGACGTCACAATCCAAACTGTGATGTCACAACCCCCTCGCGTCACAATCCATTCGATGATGTCACAATCCCTTCTGTGACATCACAATCCATTCTGTGACATCACAATGGATTCTGTGACGTCACAATCCAGTCTGACACCCCACAATCCATTCTGTGACGTCACAATGCATTCTGTGATGTCACAATGCAAAGTATGACGTCACAATCCCCTCGCGTCAAAATCCATTCTGTGACGTCACAATACATTCTGAGACGTCACAATGCATTCTGTGACGTCACAATGCATTCTGTGACGTCACAATCCAGTCTGACACCCACCAATGCATTCTGTGACGTCACAATACATTCTCTGACGTCACAATCCAAAGTGTGACATCACAAACCCCTCACATCACAATACATTCGATGATGTCACAATCCCTTCTGTGACATCACAATCCCTTCTGTGACGTCACAATGCATTCTGTGACGTCACAATCCAGTCTGACACCCCACAATCCATTCTGTGACGTCACAATGCATTCTGTGACGTCACAATCCAAAGTGTGACGTCACAATCCCCGCGCGTCAAAATCCATTCTGTGACGTCACAATCCATTCTGTGACGTCACAATCCATGCTATGACGTCACAATGGATTCTGTGACGTGACAATCCAGTCTGAGACCCACCAATCCATTCTGCGACGTCACAATACATTCTGTGACATCACAATCCAAAGTGTGACATCACAAACCCCTCACGTCACAATCCATTCTGTGACGTCAAAATTCATTCTGTGACGTCACAATCCATTCTGTGACGTCACAATCCAAAGTGTGACGTCACAATCCCCTCGCATCACAATCCATTCTGTGACGTCACAATCCCTTCTGTGACGTCACAATCCAAAGTAGTGACGTCACAACCCCCTCGCATCACAATACATTCGATGATGTCACAATCCCTTCTGTGACATCACAATCCATTCTGTGACGTCACAATCCAGTCTGACACCCCACAATACATTCTGTGACGTCACAATGCCTTCTGTGACGTCACAATCCAAAGTGTGACGTCACAATCCCAAGTGTGACGTCAGAATCCATTCTGACACCCCACAATACATTCTGTGAAGTCACAATGCATTCTGTGACGTCACAATCCAAAGTGTGACGTCACAATCCATTCTGACAACCCACAATCCATTCTGTGATGTCATAATCCCTTCTGTGACGTCACAATCCAAAGTGTGACGTCACAATCCCAAGTGTGACGTCAGAATCCATTCTGACACCCCACAATACATTCTGTGAAGTCACAATGCATTCTGTGACGTCACAATCCAAAGTGTGACGTCACAATCCATTCTGACACCCCACAATCCATTCTGTGACGTCACAATGCATTCTGTGACGTCACAATCCAAAGTGTGACGTCACAATCCCCTCGCGTCACAATCCATTCTGTGATGTCATAATCCCTTCTGTGACATCACAATCAGTTCTATGACGTCACAATGCATTCTGTGACGTCACAATCCAGTCTGACACCCAACAATGCATTCTGTGACGTCACAATTACATTCTCTGACGTCACAATCCAAAGTGTGACATCACAAACCCCTCGCGTCACAATACATTAGATGATGTCACAATCCCTTCTGTGACATCACAATCCCTTCTGTGACGTCACAATGCATTCTGTGACGTCACAATCCAGTCTGACACCCCACAATCCATTCTGTGACGTCACAATGCATTCTGTGACGTCACAATCCAAAGTGTGACGTCACAATCCCCTCGCGTCAAAATCCCATCTGTGACGTCACAATCCATTCTGTGACGTCACAATCCATGCTATGACGTCACAATGCATTCTGTGACGTCACAATCCAAAAGTGTGATGTCACAACCCCCTCGCGTCACAATCCATTCGATGATGTCACAATCCCTTCTGTGACATCACAATCCCTTCTGTGACATCACAATGCATTCTGTGACGTCACAATCCAGTCTGACACCCCACAATCCATTCTGTGACGTCACAATGCATTCTGTGATGTCACAATGCAAAGTATGACGTCACAATCCCCTCGCGTCACAATCCATTCTGTGACGTCACAATACATTCTGAGACGTCACAATGCATTCTGTGACGTCACAATCCAGTCTGACACCCCACAATCCATTCTGTGACGTCACAATGCATTCTGTGACGTCACAATCCAAAGTGTGACGTCACAATCCCCTCGCGTCAAAATCCCTTCTGTGACGTCACAATCCATTCTGTGACGTCACAATCCATGCTATGACGTCACAATGGATTCTGTGACGTCACAATCCAGTCTGACACCCCACAATCCATTCTGTGACGTCGCAATGCATTCTGTGACGTCACAATCCAAAGTGTGACGTCACAATCCCCTCGCATCACAATCCATTCTGTGACGTCAGAATCCCTTCTGTGATGTCACAATCCAAAGTGTGACGTCACAACCCCCTCGCGTCACAATCCATTCGATGATGTCACAATCCCTTCTGTGACGTCACAATCCATTCTGTGACGTCACAATCCAGTCTGACACCCCACAATACATTCTATGACGTCACAATGCCTTCTGTGACGTCACAATCCAAAGTGTGACATCACAATCCCAAGTGTGACGTCAGAATCCATTCTGACACCCCACAATACATTCTGTGAAGTCACAATGCATTCTGTGAGGTCACAATCCAAAGTGTGACGTCACAATCCATTCTGACAACCCACAATCCATTCTGTGATGTCATAATCCCTTCTGTGACGTCACAATCCAAAGTGTGACGTCACAATCCCAAGTGTGACGTCAGAATCCATTCTGACACCCCACAATACATTCTGTGAAGTCACAATGCATTCTGTGACGTCACAATCCAAAGTGTGACGTCACAATCCATTCTGACACCCCAAAATCCATTCTGTGACGTCACAATGCATTCTGTGAGGTCACAATCCAAAGTGTGTCGTCACAATCCATTCTGACACCCCACAATGCATTCTCTGACGTCACAATGCATTCTGTGACGTCACAATCCAAAGTGTGACGTCACAATCCCCTCGCGTCACAATCCATTCTGTGATGTCATAATCCCTTCTGTGACATCACAATCAGTTCTATGACGTCACAATGCATTCTGTGACGTCACAATCCAGTCTGACACCCAACAATGCATTCTGTGACGTCACAATTACATTCTCTGACGTCACAATCCAAAGTGTGACATCACAAACCCCTCGCGTCACAATACATTAGATGATGTCACAATCCCTTCTGTGACATCACAATCCCTTCTATGACGTCACAATGCATTCTGTGACATCACAATCCAAAAGTGTGATGTCACAACCCCCTCGCGTCACAATCCATTCGATGATGTCACAATCCCTTCTGTGACATCACAATCCCTTCTGTGACATCACAATGCATTCTGTGACGTCACAATCCAGTCTGACACCCCACAATCCATTCTGTGACGTCACAATGCATTCTGTGATGTCACAATGCAAAGTATGACGTCACAATCCCCTCGCGTCACAATCCATTCTGTGACGTCACAATACATTCTGAGACGTCACAATGCATTCTGTGACGTCACAATCCAGTCTGACACCCCACAATCCATTCTGTGACGTCACAATGCATTCTGTGACGTCACAATCCAAAGTGTGACGTCACAATCCCCTCGCGTCAAAATCCCTTCTGTGACGTCACAATCCATTCTGTGACGTCACAATCCATGCTATGACGTCACAATGGATTCTGTGACGTCACAATCCAGTCTGACACCCCACAATCCATTCTGTGACGTCACAATGCATTCTGTGACGTCACAATCCAAAGTGTGATGTCACAACCCCCTCGCGTCACAATCCATTCGATGATGTCACAATCCCTTCTGTGACATCACAATCCATTCTGTGACATCACAATGGATTCTGTGACGTCACAATCCAGTCTGACACCCCACAATCCATTCTGTGACGTCACAATGCATTCTGTGATGTCACAATGCAAAGTATGACGTCACAATCCCCTCACGTCACAATCCATTCTGTGACGTCAAAATTCATTCTGTGACGTCACAATCCATTCTCAGACGTCACAATCCAAAGTGTGACGTCACAATCCCCTCGCATCACAATCCATTCTGTGACGTCACAATCCCTTCTGTGACGTCACAATCCAAAGTGTGACGTCACAACCCCCTCGCGTCAAAATCCATTCGATGATGTCACAATCCCTTCTGTGACGTCACAATCCATTCTGTGACGTCACAATCCAGTCTGACACCCCACAATACATTCTGTGACGTCACAATGCCTTCTGTGACGTCACAATCCGAAGTGTGACATCACAATCCCAAGTGTGACGTCAGAATCCATTCTGACACCCCACAATACATTCTGTGAAGTCACAATGCATTCTGTGACGTCACAATCCAAAGTGTGACGTCACAATCCATTCTGACAACCCACAATCCATTCTGTGATGTCTTAATCCCTTCTGTGACGTCACAATCCAAAGTGTGACGTCACAATCCCAAGTGTGACGTCAGAATCCATTCTGACACCCCAGAATCCATTCTGTGACGTCACAATGCATTCTGTGACGTCACAGTCCAAAGTGTGACGTCACAATCCGCTCGCGTCACAATGCATTCTGTGACGTCACAATCCAGTCTGACACCCCACAATCCATTCTGTGACGTCACAATGCATTCTGTGACGTCACAATCCAAAGTGTGACGTCACAATCCCCTCGCGTCAAAATCCCTTCTGTGACGTCACAATCCATTCTGTGACGTCACAATCCATGCTATGACGTCACAATGGATTCTGTGACGTCACAATCCAGTCTGACACCCCACAATCCATTCTGTGACGTCACAATGCATTCTGTGACGTCACAATCCAAAAGTGTGACGTCACAACCCCCTCGCGTCACAATCCATTCTATGATGTCACAATCCCTTCTGTGACATCACAATCCATTCTGTGACATCACAATACATTCTGTGACGTCACAATCCAGTCTGACACCCCACAATCCATTCTGTGACGTCACAATGCATTCTGTGATGTCACAATGCAAAGTATGACGTCACAATCCCCTCGCGTCACAATCCATTCTGTGACGTCACAATACATTCTGAGACGTCACAATGCATTCTGTGACGTCACAATCCAGTCTGACACCCCACAATCCATTCTGTGACGTCACAATGCATTCTGTGACGTCACAATCCATTCTGTGACGTCACAATCCAAAGTGTGACGTCACAATGCATTCTGTGACGTCACAATCCATTCTGACACACCACAATGCATTCTGTGACGTCACAATGCATTCTGTGACGTCACAATCCAAAGTGTGACGTCAGAATCCATTCTGACACCCCACAATGCATTCTGTGACGTCACAATGCATTCTGTGACGTCACAATCCAAAGTGTGACGTCACAATCCCCTCGCGTCACAATCCATTCGATGATGTCACAATCCCTTCTGTGACGTCACAATCCATTCTGTGACATCACAATGAATTCTGTGACGTCACAATCCAATCTGACACCCCACAATCCATTCTGTGACGTCACAATGCATTCTGTGACGTCACAATCCAAAGTGTGACGTCACAATCCCCTCGCGTCAAAATCCATTCTGTGACGTCACAATACATTCTGAGACGTCACAATGCATTCTGTGACGTCACAATCCAGTCTGACACCCAACAATGCATTCTGTGACGTCACAATTACATTCTCTGACGTCACAATCCAAAGTGTGACATCACAAACCCCTCGCGTCACAATACATTCGATGATGTCACAATCCCTTCTGTGACATCACAATCCCTTCTGTGACGTCACAATGCATTCTGTGACGTCACAATCCAGTCTGACACCCCACAATCCATTCTGTGACGTCACAATGCATTCTGTGACGTCACAATCCAAAGTGTGACGTCACAATCCCCTCGCGTCACAATCCATTCGATGATGTCACAATCCCTTCTGTGACGTCACAATCCATGCTATGACGTCACAATGGATTCTGTGACGTCACAATCCAGTCTGACACCCCACAATCCATTCTGTGACGTCACAATGCATTCTGTGACGTCACAAACCAAAGTGTGATGTCACAACCCCCTCGCGTCACAATCCATTCGATGATGTCACAATCCCTTCTGTGACATCACAATCCCTTCTGTGACATCACAATGCATTCTGTGACGTCACAATCCAGTCTGACACCCCACAATCCATTCTGTGACGTCACAATGCATTCTGTGATGTCACAATGCAAAGTATGACGTCAAAATCCCCTCACATCACAATCCATTCTGTGACGTCAAAATTCATTCTGTGACGTCACAATCCATTCTGTGATGTCACAATCCAAAGTGTGACGTCACAATCCCCTCGCATCACAATCCATTCTGTGACGTCACAATCCCTTCTGTGACGTCACAATCCAAAGTGTGACGTCACAACCCCCTCGCGTCACAATCCATTCGATGATGTCACAATCCCTTCTGTGACGTCACAATCCATTCTGTGACGTCACAATCCAGTCTGACACCCCACAATACATTCTGTGACGTCACAATGCCTTCTGTGACGTCACAATCCAAAGTGTGACATCACAATCCCAAGTGTGACGTCAGAATCCATTCTGACACCCCACAATACATTCTGTGAAGTCACAATGCATTCTGTGAGGTCACAATCCAAAGTGTGACGTCACAATCCATTCTGACACCCCGCAATCCATTCTGTGACGTCATAATCCCTTCTGTGACATCACAATCAGTTCTATGACGTCACAATGCATTCTGTGACGTCACAATCCAGTCTGACACCCAACAATGCATTCTGTGACGTCACAATTACATTCTCTGACGTCACAATCCAAAGTGTGACATCACAAACCCCTCGCGTCACAATACATTCGATGATGTCACAATCCCTTCTGTGACATCACAATCCCTTCTGTGACGTCACAATGCATTCTGTGACGTCACAATCCAGTCTGACACCCCACAATCCATTCTGTGACGTCACAATGCATTCTGTGACGTCACAATCCAAAGTGTGACGTCACAATCCCCTCGCGTCAAAATCCATTCTGTGACGTCACAATACATTCTGTGACGTCACAATCCATGCTATGACGTCACAATGTATTCTGTGACGTCACAATCCAGTCTGACACCCCACAATCCATTCTGTGACGTCACAATGCATTCTGTGACGTCACAATCCAAAAGTGTGATGTCACAACCCCCTCGCGTCACAATCCATTCGATGATGTCACAATCCCTTCTGTGACATCACAATCCCTTCTGTGACATCACAATGCATTCTGTGACGTCACAATCCAGTCTGACACCCCACAATCCATTCTGTGACGTCACAATGCATTCTGTGATGTCAAAATGCAAAGTATGACGTCACAATCCCCTCGCGTCACAATCCATTCTGTGACGTCACAATACATTCTGAGACGTCACAATGCATTCTGTGACGTCACAATCCAGTCTGACACCCCACAATCCATTCTGTGACGTCACAATGCATTCTGTGACGTCACAATCCAAAGTGTGACGTCACAATCCCCTCGCGTCAAAATCCCTCCTGTGACGTCACAATCCATTCTGTGACGTCACAATCCATGCTATGACGTCACAATGGATTCTGTGACGTCACAATCCAGTCTGACACCCCACAATCCATTGTGTGACGTCACAATGCATTCTGTGACGTCACAATCCAAAGTGTGACGTCACAATCCCCTCGCATCACAATCCATTCTGTGACGTCACAATCCCTTCTGTGACGTCACAATCCAAAGTAGTGACGTCACAACCCCCTCGCATCACAATACATTCGATGATGTCACAATCCCTTCTGTGACGTCACAATCCATTCTGTGACGTCACAATCCAGTCTGACACCCCACAATACATTCTGTGACGTCACAATGCCTTCTGTGACGTCACAATCCAAAGTGTGACATCACAATCCCAAGTGTGACGTCAGAATCCATTCTGACACCCCACAATACATTCTGTGAAGTCACAATGCATTCTGTGACGTCACAATCCAAAGTGTGACGTCACAATCCATTCTGACAACCCACAATCCATTCTGTGATGTCATAATCCCTTCTGTGACGTCACAATCCAAAGTGTGACGTCACAATCCCAAGTGTGACGTCAGAATCCATTCTGACACCCCACAATACATTCTGTGAAGTCACAATGCATTCTGTGACGTCACAATCCAAAGTGTGACGTCACAATCCATTCTGACACCCCAAAATCCATTCTGTGACGTCACAATGCATTCTGTGAGGTCACAATCCAAAGTGTGTCGTCACAATCCATTCTGACACCCCACAATCCATTCTGTGACGTCACAATGCATTCTGTGACGTCACAATCCAAAGTGTGACGTCACAATCCCCTCGCGTCACAATCCATTCTGTGATGTCATAATCCCTTCTGTGACATCACAATCAGTTCTATGACGTCACAATGCATTCTGTGACGTCACAATCCAGTCTGACACCCAACAATGCATTCTGTGACGTCACAATTACATTCTCTGACGTCACAATCCAAAGTGTGACATCACAAACCCCTCGCGTCACAATACATTAGATGATGTCACAATCCCTTCTGTGACATCACAATCCCTTCTGTGACGTCACAATGCATTCTGTGACGTCACAATCCAGTCTGACACCCCACAATCCATTCTGTGACGTCACAATGCATTCTGTGACGTCACAATCCAAAGTGTGACGTCACAATCCCCTCGCGTCAAAATCCCATCTGTGACGTCACAATCCATTCTGTGACGTCACAATCCATGCTATGACGTCACAATGCATTCTGTGACGTCACAATCCAAAAGTGTGATGTCACAACCCCCTCGCGTCACAATCCATTCGATGATGTCACAATCCCTTCTGTGAC
This sequence comes from Gallinula chloropus, assembly GCF_964237585.1. Classification (NCBI taxonomy): domain Eukaryota; kingdom Metazoa; phylum Chordata; class Aves; order Gruiformes; family Rallidae; genus Gallinula; species Gallinula chloropus. The sequence goes on along the minus strand of NW_028168172.1, from coordinate 5,416 downwards.
ATCACAATCCCTTCTGTGACATCACAATGCATTCTGTGACGTCACAATCCAGTCTGACACCCCACAATCCATTCTGTGACGTCACAATGCATTCTGTGATGTCACAATGCAAAGTATGACGTCACAATCCCCTCGCGTCACAATCCATTCTGTGACGTCACAATACATTCTGAGACGTCACAATGCATTCTGTGACGTCACAATCCAGTCTGACACCCCACAATCCATTCTGTGACGTCACAATGCATTCTGTGACGTCACAATCCAAAGTGTGACGTCACAATCCCCTCGCGTCAAAATCCCTTCTGTGACGTCACAATCCATTCTGTGACGTCACAATCCATGCTATGACGTCACAATGGATTCTGTGACGTCACAATCCAGTCTGACACCCCACAATCCATTCTGTGACGTCGCAATGCATTCTGTGACGTCACAATCCAAAGTGTGACGTCACAACCCCCTCGCGTCACAATCCATTCGATGATGTCACAATCCCTTCTGTGACGTCACAATCCATTCTGTGACGTCACAATCCAGTCTGACACCCCACAATACATTCTGTGACGTCACAATGCCTTCTGTGACGTCACAATCCAAAGTGTGACATCACAATCCCAAGTGTGACGTCAGAATCCATTCTGACACCCCACAATACATTCTGTGAAGTCACAATGCATTCTGTGAGGTCACAATCCAAAGTGTGACGTCACAATCCATTCTGACAACCCACAATCCATTCTGTGATGTCATAATCCCTTCTGTGACGTCACAATCCAAAGTGTGACGTCACAATCCCAAGTGTGACGTCAGAATCCATTCTGACACCCCACAATACATTCTGTGAAGTCACAATGCATTCTGTGACGTCACAATCCAAAGTGTGACGTCACAATCCATTCTGACACCCCAAAATCCATTCTGTGACGTCACAATGCATTCTGTGAGGTCACAATCCAAAGTGTGTCGTCACAATCCATTCTGACACCCCACAATGCATTCTGTGACGTCACAATGCATTCTGTGACGTCACAATCCAAAGTGTGACGTCACAATCCCCTCGCGTCACAATCCATTCTGTGATGTCATAATCCCTTCTGTGACATCACAATCAGTTCTATGACGTCACAATGCATTCTGTGACGTCACAATCCAGTCTGACACCCAACAATGCATTCTGTGACGTCAGAATTACATTCTCTGACGTCACAATCCAAAGTGTGACATCACAAACCCCTCGCGTCACAATACATTAGATGATGTCACAATCCCTTCTGTGACATCACAATCCCTTCTATGACGTCACAATGCATTCTGTGACATCACAATCCAAAAGTGTGATGTCACAACCCCCTCGCGTCACAATCCATTCGATGATGTCACAATCCCTTCTGTGACATCACAATCCCTTCTGTGACATCACAATGCATTCTGTGACGTCACAATCCAGTCTGACACCCCACAATCCATTCTGTGACGTCACAATGCATTCTGTGATGTCACAATGCAAAGTATGACGTCACAATCCCCTCGCGTCACAATCCATTCTGTGACGTCACAATACATTCTGAGACGTCACAATGCATTCTGTGACGTCACAATCCAGTCTGACACCCCACAATCCATTCTGTGACGTCACAATGCATTCTGTGACGTCACAATCCAAAGTGTGACGTCACAATCCCCTCGCGTCAAAATCCCTTCTGTGACGTCACAATCCATTCTGTGACGTCACAATCCATGCTATGACGTCACAATGGATTCTGTGACGTCACAATCCAGTCTGACACCCCACAATCCATTCTGTGACGTCACAATGCATTCTGTGACGTCACAATCCAAAGTGTGATGTCACAACCCCCTCGCGTCACAATCCATTCGATGATGTCACAATCCCTTCTGTGACATCACAATCCATTCTGTGACATCACAATGGATTCTGTGACGTCACAATCCAGTCTGACACCCCACAATCCATTCTGTGACGTCACAATGCATTCTGTGATGTCACAATGCAAAGTATGACGTCACAATCCCCTCACGTCACAATCCATTCTGTGACGTCAAAATTCATTCTGTGACGTCACAATCCATTCTCAGACGTCACAATCCAAAGTGTGACGTCACAATCCCCTCGCATCACAATCCATTCTGTGACGTCACAATCCCTTCTGTGACGTCACAATCCAAAGTGTGACGTCACAACCCCCTCGCGTCAAAATCCATTCGATGATGTCACAATCCCTTCTGTGACGTCACAATCCATTCTGTGACGTCACAATCCAGTCTGACACCCCACAATACATTCTGTGACGTCACAATGCCTTCTGTGACGTCACAATCCGAAGTGTGACATCACAATCCCAAGTGTGACGTCAGAATCCATTCTGACACCCCACAATACATTCTGTGAAGTCACAATGCATTCTGTGACGTCACAATCCAAAGTGTGACGTCACAATCCATTCTGACAACCCACAATCCATTCTGTGATGTCTTAATCCCTTCTGTGACGTCACAATCCAAAGTGTGACGTCACAATCCCAAGTGTGACGTCAGAATCCATTCTGACACCCCAGAATCCATTCTGTGACGTCACAATGCATTCTGTGACGTCACAGTCCAAAGTGTGACGTCACAATCCGCTCGCGTCACAATGCATTCTGTGACGTCACAATCCAGTCTGACACCCCACAATCCATTCTGTGACGTCACAATGCATTCTGTGACGTCACAATCCAAAGTGTGACGTCACAATCCCCTCGCGTCAAAATCCATTCTGTGACGTCACAATACATTCTGTGACGTCACAATCCATGCTATGACGTCACAATGGATTCTGTGACGTCACAATCCAGTCTGACACCCCACAATCCATTCTGTGACGTCACAATGCATTCTGTGACGTCACAATCCAAAAGTGTGATGTCACAACCCCCTCGCGTCACAATCCATTCGATGATGTCACAATCCCTTCTGTGACATCACAATCCCTTCTGTGACATCACAATGCATTCTGTGACGTCACAATCCAGTCTGACACCCCACAATCCATTCTGTGACGTCACAATGCATTCTGTGATGTCACAATGCAAAGTATGACGTCACAATCCCCTCGCGTCACAATCCATTCTGTGACGTCACAATACATTCTGAGACGTCACAATGCATTCTGTGACGTCACAATCCAGTCTGACACCCCACAATCCATTCTGTGACGTCACAATGCATTCTGTGACGTCACAATCCAAAGTGTGACGTCACAATCCCCTCGCGTCAAAATCCCTTCTGTGACGTCACAATCCATTCTGTGACGTCACAATCCATGCTATGACGTCACAATGGATTCTGTGACGTCACAATCCAGTCTGACACCCCACAATCCATTCTGTGACGTCACAATGCATTCTGTGACGTCACAATCCAAAAGTGTGACGTCACAACCCCCTCGCGTCACAATCCATTCTATGATGTCACAATCCCTTCTGTGACATCACAATCCATTCTGTGACATCACAATACATTCTGTGACGTCACAATCCAGTCTGACACCCCACAATCCATTCTGTGACGTCACAATGCATTCTGTGATGTCACAATGCAAAGTATGACGTCACAATCCCCTCGCGTCACAATCCATTCTGTGACGTCACAATACATTCTGAGACGTCACAATGCATTCTGTGACGTCACAATCCAGTCTGACACCCCACAATCCATTCTGTGACGTCACAATGCATTCTGTGACGTCACAATCCATTCTGTGACGTCACAATCCAAAGTGTGACGTCACAATGCATTCTGTGACGTCACAATCCATTCTGACACACCACAATGCATTCTGTGACGTCACAATGCATTCTGTGACGTCACAATCCAAAGTGTGACGTCAGAATCCATTCTGACACCCCACAATGCATTCTGTGACGTCACAATGCATTCTGTGACGTCACAATCCAAAGTGTGACGTCACAATCCCCTCGCGTCACAATCCATTCGATGATGTCACAATCCCTTCTGTGACGTCACAATCCATTCTGTGACATCACAATGAATTCTGTGACGTCACAATCCAATCTGACACCCCACAATCCATTCTGTGACGTCACAATGCATTCTGTGACGTCACAATCCAAAGTGTGACGTCACAATCCCCTCGCGTCAAAATCCATTCTGTGACGTCACAATACATTCTGAGACGTCACAATGCATTCTGTGACGTCACAATCCAGTCTGACACCCAACAATGCATTCTGTGACGTCACAATTACATTCTCTGACGTCACAATCCAAAGTGTGACATCACAAACCCCTCGCGTCACAATACATTCGATGATGTCACAATCCCTTCTGTGACATCACAATCCCTTCTGTGACGTCACAATGCATTCTGTGACGTCACAATCCAGTCTGACACCCCACAATCCATTCTGTGACGTCACAATGCATTCTGTGACGTCACAATCCAAAGTGTGACGTCACAATCCCCTCGCGTCACAATCCATTCGATGATGTCACAATCCCTTCTGTGACGTCACAATCCATGCTATGACGTCACAATGGATTCTGTGACGTCACAATCCAGTCTGACACCCCACAATCCATTCTGTGACGTCACAATGCATTCTGTGACGTCACAAACCAAAGTGTGATGTCACAACCCCCTCGCGTCACAATCCATTCGATGATGTCACAATCCCTTCTGTGACATCACAATCCCTTCTGTGACATCACAATGCATTCTGTGACGTCACAATCCAGTCTGACACCCCACAATCCATTCTGTGACGTCACAATGCATTCTGTGATGTCACAATGCAAAGTATGACGTCAAAATCCCCTCACGTCACAATCCATTCTGTGACGTCAAAATTCATTCTGTGACGTCACAATCCATTCTGTGATGTCACAATCCAAAGTGTGACGTCACAATCCCCTCGCATCACAATCCATTCTGTGACGTCACAATCCCTTCTGTGACGTAACAATCCAAAGTGTGACGTCACAACCCCCTCGCGTCACAATCCATTCGATGATGTCACAATCCCTTCTGTGACGTCACAATCCATTCTGTGACGTCACAATCCAGTCTGACACCCCACAATACATTCTGTGACGTCACAATGCCTTCTGTGACGTCACAATCCAAAGTGTGACATCACAATCCCAAGTGTGACGTCAGAATCCATTCTGACACCCCACAATACATTCTGTGAAGTCACAATGCATTCTGTGAGGTCACAATCCAAAGTGTGACGTCACAATCCATTCTGACACCCCGCAATCCATTCTGTGACGTCATAATCCCTTCTGTGACATCACAATCAGTTCTATGACGTCACAATGCATTCTGTGACGTCACAATCCAGTCTGACACCCAACAATGCATTCTGTGACGTCACAATTACATTCTCTG